>NW_013668465.1:34021-35984 GCF_000517525.1 Limulus polyphemus | reverse complement strand
GAGAGAGAGAGAGAGAGAGAGAGAAAGAGAGAGAGATGCACAATGAGCAGTAATTCAATTTCACTTCAGCTTCAATATATTAAAAGTCATAGGCTAATACCATGTAACACTAATTCACAACTGATAGTGAAACAATAATTTCTTTACTAACAGAAAATGTTGTTAACTGTTCCTTTGAAAATATTATTAAATAATTCAAAGACAGAGAGAATGTTCTTCTAGTAGAAGCAGAGACTTTATTAAAATAAAATCGCTTTCTCTATAGGTCTAAGGGTACCTTTGTTTTATGGACCATCAGCCCCCCCCCCCCCAGCCTGAATATGTCCCTCAGACTGACTAATTTAATTAAAGGCTTAATAATCATAATTTCTAGAGAGAGAGAGAAAGAAAGAGTACAAGTTCCCTGTTGGCAGATGTGGGGAATTTTGAATTTTAGACGATAACAATTTAAACGTTATTGAGGTTAACATTTGGGATGAAGCTTACAAAACTATCCAGGGGATTCATAGGTTTAAAGTCTCCAGTTTATTTGTCCTCTATTATGAAGACCATATGACAAGTTTAGGATTTGAAAAAGGTAGGCTAGGTTCCAGTTAAGAGAGTTTAATTTTCCTTTCTAACAGGGTAATTAACTCTTATGGAATAAGTTGCTGTCGGTAATACTGGAGGTCGGCATTGTACAAGAATTTAAGATAGGAACGGACGATTTCCTTAAAAATAAATGATGGATATAAATTTTCTCAGGGATGGCCGTGCAGGGGTCAGCCTTGAAGAAACAAGAGGTTTTTTTCATTCTCCGTAATTTTACATCAGTCAAATGTTAATTCACAAGAGAACCGACATATTTTTTTAAAATTAATTAAATTTTCCGCCTTTAGATAAAAAAAAACACAAACAAAAACAGTTCTTGATCTAAGATCCAGCAAAAATTAAGCACTGTTTTTAATATATTTAAAATGATAACATATAATCAATGAGTTACTTCATATTTATCGCACAGCTTGGTTTAGAATCTTATTTTATTTCTACGAAACTAAAACTAAGAAACAGAAGGGCGATAGAAATACACATGACAAATTTTCGCCTTATTTTTGTTCGTTGTTTGTCATCACACGTCATCATTAGGGCAGTTCCAAGAATATTGTTGCCTGTGTAAGTACGAATAGAAGCTAAGTGACACATCAACAATTTTGTGTGTCTGTACACAGAAACTCTGTCCGCGTCGGTATGGTAACGGTAGATGACGTTTTGCTACTACTTCCGGTTTATATTCTGTATTCTTTCTTGTTATAACAGGAAATACCGTATTGCTTATGATTTGAGGTGTGTCCAATCAAATAGCAGAAACTCTAACCACAATATCCATACTTTTTAAATTACACTCATTAATAGGAGTATTCCTCTACTCATTGGATACAAAACTTATTTTTTACTAAACCACTGGTTACATTTGAAAGTTTAGAAATACATTATTCAATAGCCTACATATTCCTAGCTTAATTACAAAACGTCTTTTCCCATCGTTTATCGCTCCTCGATATTTAGGTGTGCATGCATAAATATATTCATAACTCCAAGCAACAAAAAGTGATTTTGACTTGATGCCTGACAAGCATTTATTACTGAAAAGTTACTTGCTTGATCTTTACCCTAAAATGCATATTAAGAAAGAAACGCCTGCAACTGTAAAATACAAGTGGTAGCGAAAAATAAAGATGAAAGCGACAAAATTTATTCAGCTAAATGGCAGCCAGGTTTTTCTCAACTCATTCGAACACACATACAAGATATTTTTTTTTATATACCTACGTATACTTAGTTATTTATCTTATAATTTTTTTTTATAATATACTAGCTGAGTTACCCGGCGTTGCACGGTGAAAATTTTGATTTGAAATATATAGATCAGTATTTTGTTCAGCAAATTTTTCAGTAAGTAGAAAAAAGCTGTGATGCGAGAAAT
>NW_013668465.1:17811-33360 GCF_000517525.1 Limulus polyphemus | reverse complement strand
AACTACTTATTTTATTATATATATTATATATATATATATATATATATATATATATACCTTAGGTGTGCAAACATACACTCGAAAAATGAAATAAGAGACGCCTTATTAATACAAAAATTTCCATACTAGACAACAAAATCGTGGACTGTATTCGGTGTTTCCGAAACTTGTATGAAGCTAGGAACAGTTCGTTTACACAGAGAAACCTTAAATGTAATGTAACATAATGTAATGCCAACTCAATATATGATTCATCACGTTGCAGTAGAACAGATGTGCGTGTTTTTGAAACCTACTGATGTTGCCTCTTACAGTCCCTGGTCTACAGTGAAAGAGGCGCTGTTCATAATCCATAACAATGACTTGAAAACTATTGTTATATAAGCGCAGTGTGTTTTTATATGCCAGTGTTACTATAATGGGAAGTGGATTGCGCAAACCCAAGGCACTACATTTTACGTCTCATTTTTCAATTCTTCATTAAACTTTCAAAACCCAAGCCATACTCTCACTTTGCAACATTCACAGACTATACGCTTTTGTATTTTATAATTTGATCTTCGTGTGCAGCTGGCAACAGAACTTGGGGAATACCGCTAAAAAAGCGTGAAAAGAAAAATTTAGGCCCTTAACATACGATCAGTCAAAGTTTCAGTTTTACCAGACAAACTTTAACACGTGGCATGTCAGTTTAGTGATAAATGTCTCAAGCGTAGCATTTGTCAATATGTCAATGTTAACATTCAGTCTTTACGTTAAATAACTTATGAATCTTTATTTTATTCAGATTTGTTTACAAGACACGAAGTATTTCATAAAGCCGGTGAGTTACTGTGGCATTATATATTATATCAATCAGTACCAAAACACAGAAATTAATAAACAAAAACTATATCCAGAGCGCTTTCGAAAGGTGGGCCTTTCTTCTTCAGGAGCAAACTGGAAATGTACAAAAACATAATACTTATAATAATAATAATAAAAAAGTGGCCATAATTAGAAAATTCGGTATAGAAAAATACGAGTCAAAGTTGTGATATTACAATGAAATGTTAAGTTCTGGATTTTCTAACTAGATCAGGTGCTCTATACACATAAACGGACACGAGACCAGTTAGACAATACGGAACTTAACATGACACGTCATTACATCACATCTTTGATTAGTTCCTCGTATGGTTATTTTCTAACTTGGCCTACTTTTTTCACGTACTATGTTTTTCACTTATAACATTTACTTTTCACTCTAGTGTAAACGTAATCAAAATTTGACAATTCCGCGTCTATCTTCATACGCATATTTCAGTTTTTGACTGGAGTTAAAAGCGTTTAATTAATAAGAATATATTAAAGTCCTTGATCCTGAACATAAAACTTAAACAGTTCTCTGCTTCCAATAAGGAGATATCTAACATAAACATCAGTTTCAGTGTACGATGTCTGGAAGAGCTGACGGAGAGTTGAAAAAAAAAGGCAAGGTGCGATGGGATCATGGAAAATTTTTCATAAAATTAATAACTTGTGCATATTTGACTCTTTTTCTGGATCCGAAACGAAGAATGAGTTCTTTATGTGTTGACAATTCTGAAATATTTTTAATGGTTCACACTGTACTCTATAATTAGAGGTTATTAACATATTAGGAATTCTAATCACTGCTGTTGGTTTAAATAAAGAGCCCACGGTGCTATTTTGTATATATTATTATTATTTCTTATGGCTTATGATACTGTATTTTCTACATTGGCTGATGTATTATACGAGCTAAAATGTGACCCTGCATCTACAAAGACTTAATTATAGTCCCAATACGCAAAAGTATCAGTTGCTGTCATTGGTGTTTAGTGTATTCTGAGGGAGATTTCTCCCTGAAAATGAGGGACAAACTGACATGTGAAACGACCCAGCTGGACTTCTAAAATTTATAGTCCATGTCGTACGGGGTAGGCTTCCGCAGAAGACCTTTGAGCCAGACATATGAAACGCTGGTCTGTTCTAACTGAGAGGGTCAGTAACCCCACTTCATCTCTCAAATAAGACACGTTGTGCATATACATCAGAGGGCGTGATAACGCACGAGGTCAGCGAGTGCTGACGCCACGTTTTCTAAGGCTAAATCAATGTCACGGTGAAAATGGTCATATTGCCAAACGCTTTTAGTGACATAAATATCAACTGAACAAAATTCTATAAATTAAAAGTAGTCACTAATATATAATGACAATTACTTTACGAAACAAAGAAAACACTAAGCATTGAAATCTTCACTGTCTCCTTTACCAGCTACAATACTGTCTAACATAAAATAAGAGAAACATTGCACTGATATCTACTAATCTAATACACCTACATCTTTAAATGGTAGGTAAGTATTTACAATACTAACATCTAAAACAACGTGATACAAAACAACGTACATCAACTAGTTCCAGAGTACAGAATGTCTCCCATTACCTTAAAAAAATCACATGTCACGATCTTTAAAAGCTTGTCGAGCAACGTTAATTATAAGTAAACAAGAACCTTAAATACAATCTAAACACACTATAATAAAGCGCGTAAAATTATGCGTTGGCAAATACCACCCGTAATTCAGTACTTCTAAAGAAGAAAATACATGCACGTACTTGCGAAAAAAGGAAAATCATCCAAACCGAGGATGTGCTGTTCAGATAAGCTCTCTTTTTTATAGATTAACATAACTGGTTTATAAGTAGTTTAAATTACTATTCGTTCCTCTTCGTTATTAACATCTTTCTACAGTTGTCTTTTGCGCTGTTTACTTACTGTTGTTGCACTGTCGTTATTTTATGTTAAAATTAACATCTGGTGTGAATCAAAGTTATGCGCCAAATTCCAATGTTCGTAATTTCTAGTTGTTGTATATTGTATAGTTATATGGTGAATGTTCAAAAACAAACAACATTCTATTTTTGTAGGCCAAGTATGTCAGATAACAAACGCGCACGAAAAAGTGACTAATTAGACATCTTTTCTCAACACTGTTCCTATGTATTTACAGCTAAACTATAAATCAATCAGTATAGCTGATTAAATATACGTTTCTACTTATAAAGATTGGACTCCATTCTTTCATCAGTTGGGTACCATCGCTGTTAAAAATGCTTCTAAGCAATAACTTTCCCATATCAACTAAAAACCGTTGTTTATGAAGATAAAGCAATAACTTTCCCATATCAACTAAAAACCGTTGTTCATGAAGATAAAGCAATAACTTTCCCATATCAACTAAAAATCGTTGTTTGTGAAGATAGAACAATAACTTTCCCATATCAAATAAAAATGGTAAAAGAGTAACCCAAAAGTTGGTAGTGGGTGGTGATGAGGTTGTCACTTCTAAATTAGGGGCGGCTAGCGTAGATAGTATTCGAGTAGCTTGCGCGAACTTTCAAAACAAATAAACTTCTGAATCAGAATAATTAAACAAATGAGAAATAGGAGGCCTGCCATTATCATGCTACGGGATAGTAACTTTCATTTTAATGCCGAAATGCAATGATAGAGGCATTAAGTGAAAAAAAAAAAAGTAAACTACTCCAGCTGCTCCACCTTCATTACAGCAGATTGTCCAAAATCAGTCACTTGTTGTAGCAATTTTGCGATGTTACACGACATCTATCGTGAAAACAGTGTAATGCATGATGGAGGGATATTGATGTATTAACACGATTATTATTTGATGTTATTTGCCTGTATTTAACATATGTGAAAATAAATACAGTTGCTTTCTGAACACCTTCCAATATTAAAAATATAAGGGGTGATAATTTATCCCACTAGAAGCACCTGAAGATAAGATTATCACAATATTACATAGCCAAGCTATAGATTCAAGTACAACACTGGCACCGCAATGATCACGTTTTTAAATTACTAAGATGACAAAGGATGTTTATCTTTATGTGCATATGCTTCTGTTTAGCCATATATATGATGCATAATTACATCTTCTGTAAATAAGAAGCGGTTATGTGGCACACAGACGGATAATCAACAATCATGGTTGATCAACCATCTGTATATTAAAATCCTAACTGTCTTGCATGTAAAACCATTAGGATTCGGTACTAATAACCGATTTGTTTAACACTGTCCTTCAGTGGATTTACACTAAAGTTAATATATTTAATGTAATTCCAGTTAGAAAAAATATTAAATGTTTTTCACTTAAATTGCAATGTTAAAATGTTGTAATTTCATTGTTTCCTATTGAAATTTAAAGCACAAGTCTGCTCTTTACACATATTTCATAAAAGATAATTGTCACATAAGTACTGAAGAATACACACCATACGATACAATCAAATTAATCTTACAATGGAGAAAAAAAAATAAATGGTCATTTAAACTACATTTTTTGGTTAGGTTCCTGGTGTTTTAGCACGTATCATTTGTTTCTTTTATTAACCCGTGTACTCAACACACATACTATTAGTTGTAATCAACTTGTTTGGCGCTGCTTTCATATCTCGAGACTGTTGCTCCTGGTTACAAGCTGTGTACACGGATTCATACACTTGCTTTTATTTACTTTGACACAAAGTACGAGCTAAAATTTTTGCTTCTGCTTAACTTATTTGATCTGAATACAGATGTAAAATATTCCTTGACATGTATACAAAGTCGCTTTTAGAGTTTATTTATACGCCTACCGTTACACGTACTTTACAGTTGGTTATTTAACGTTGTTTGTATGTGCTTTGCTCCTAGTTATTCCGTTTCATCAGATGTTGCTTAAAACTAAATCTTAATTAACCAGATTTCTCATAAAATAAGATATTATATTTATCATGTTTATATAATGCAATATAAGAATAAGAAACTAATATTTTATTACCAGAATACGTTTGAGGCTATATTAAAAAGTGACTACTCTACACACACACACACACACACACACACACACATATATATATATATATATATATATATAATGTGTGAATACCATTGGCAACTGAAGATCTGCACCCCCACGTGAGGACGTAAAATCCCCTAAATAGCTTTACCTTACCCTCCCAAAGAAGCTTAAACCAGGAGAACACAAGCTGCTTCCCAGCCACATTGGTGACAAACGAAAAAAACAAAACAATAATACAAATTGCGTATAAAATACCTTGCACATAAGAACTGGAACATTGTGGTTAACAGACGCGCGGTTTGCTATTGTCCAGTAGGCGACAAGGATTTTCCAACAAAGAATATAGAACTTTTCGTCGGAATTTATGAATGCTGAAGGTTTCTCTTATAACCGATAACTTAAAATTTTACGAAACAACATAGCAAGTGTGAACTCTTAATTATAGCGCCCATAGAATGTATTAACGACAATTATACGAAATGAAAATCCTCTACTGTAGGTCTGGCATAACCTGGTGGTTAGGGCGGCCGACTTGCAATCTACGAGTCACCGAACATTCTCTCCCCTTTCAGCCGTTATAATGTGATCGTCAATTCTACTATTTGATGGTAAGAGAATAGTCCAAGAGTTGATTAACTGACTTCTCTCTAGTTTATCACTACTAAATTAAGGACGGCTAACACAGATAGTCCTCGAGTAGCTTTGTGCGAAATTCAAAACAAAACAAACTCCTTTATAACTAGGAGGCCAAGAAAATACAATACGACCACATAAGGATAAAGCAAGTTTAAAAGTCAATGAGTGAAAGTAGAACATGTAATGATATGTAACTCGCACTACATTTATCATATCCAGTGCTGACGCTCACCAGGTCGGCTGGAATACGACAGACATAAGTGGTGGTCTGGACGCTATTTATATCATCAATGTTCGTGAAAGAAAGACTGTCATGATATGAACCAGAACAAACAGATGAACTGTAATCATTATGAACTCTACTTAAACCATCTTCAAGTCAGATATTTGTAGAAAGAATTATTTGTTTAAATTTTGATACTGATTATTTATTTATTTTTTTAGACACGTCTAAATCGAAAATAGCGTTTTTTAGACACCAATGACAACAAATCCAGAGTTCATGCTATGCTCTTCTCTGACATACAAATAGCCTGATTGAGAACGATGGATTTCTGCTCATTTGGTTGCCTACAATGTGGTCTTGGAAGACGTGGACTACGTGCCTCATTGTCCTTCGTAGATGATGTTTAACAGAAACTTAGAGGTAGCACATGTACACAGAGATACGAAATATCAATGACCTTCTATAATCTCAACTGAAGTTGGTGTTAACTACACGAGTTACATTGTAAAGGAGTTAACAGTAGTTATAATGACTGAACTTTACGAAACATCAAATGAACAGCTAAGTGACATTATGTACGATATATGCGTGTTACCAATTTACCGAAAACGTCAGTTTATAGGTTAACACTGCATATCAAATTAAAAGTTGGTCCCAAATAAAATCATAAAAAATTCGACTTTAGGAAATATTTCATGTACGTTTTGTATAATTATATGATTATAAACGAAAATAAACCAATAATACAAAAACAGAACTGTTCAATAACAATCAAATCGCAACTAGTAAACTCAAGTCTTTCACTAAGTTTCAACAGACCAAACAAAACAAAACTTTTTTAAAGTGAAGATTCAATAAAGAATCCAGTCTTTAAAAATAGTTGAGGGAAACGGCTGTAGAAGTGCTTTAGGCTAAATGGAGTAGCTCAGTTACTGGTTCAAATTCCTTACAGACATAATTATAATACCCTCCAGGCAACAACAAACTAACGAACAAGGAGACGAGAAGACAAAATAAAAACTTTCCGCTTGACTGAGTACACTCTCCAAGCGTTCGAAGGCAAAAACTGTCAAGCGGTTGCTAGTGCCGCAGGCATTTCCCTTCTTCAGAGTACGGTATACAATAACCTGAAAGGGCGTCTTTCTGCTGGGTGAGATTTGGCCATCTTCGGCCCAGAACGAGTGGGAACACAGACCGACTTTCAACGTAAGGAATGCACTTCTTGCTCAGTCCAACTGCAGTGCCCAACTGTTTCTAAATATATTTTAATATTCAAACATACTTGCGAATATATATACATATATATATATATATATCAGTTCAATAGAAAATGTCACGAGAGCTGAGCAAACAAAAGCACACGTTTTGCACATTTTTTTTTATAATATGATAGTTAAGATAAATATATGTATTTCTATTAATTTGAATTCCATTCAAAGCGGCATCCCTTACTTATTTGTTGAATTAGATCCGCTTCCCGCTAAGGCACACCTACATAAAACGAATTAATGTTTAAAAGATGATTTAAATTATATATTCACGTGGCCGATTTTAGCGCTCAAGGTCTCTTATAGTTATACACGTGTAAAGGATTTTATATTAACATATCAATGTGAAATGGTCTGAAAATCAATTATAAAACAAGCGATTTAAACCAACTAAAGTGAAACGGATACTTGTTTAGCAGTAGATATGAATGTAATGTAGTTGTTACTGCATATAGTCACAAACTATCTAAGCCATTGGTCAAAACCAGATATATCATATCTACAGCGTAACATGTTTACTTAGAAACACGAGAAAATTATAATGGCACTAAAAATTCACACCATTTAAAGGACGGTTGCGCTGATTCTTCATAAAAATCAGTTACACAAGACAAGCCTAACGGAGTTACGACCGACGGAATAAATAATTGGTAAACTTATCAACTACGATGGTAACTTTTTAAAGAAGTAATGAGAAACTTGTGTAATACTGTCAATAAATAAACCCGGCATCATCATGATTATTTATATTTCTTTCGCGGACAAATAAGAACTATATACAAACAAGGATTCCAAAATCACAATAGAAAATATAAGACAGCTGCTGAATTATCCCCCCCCCCATTCTACAAGAAAACAAATAAATATTAACAGTTGCAAAATAAGAGACTCGTTAACTCGAGTACTTTCGAAAGGTGAACTTGTTTCTTCAAAAGTTACATGCTTCCCGAAAGTTTTTGGTTTATCGGGTTTCTTATTTTGTGATTTATAAAAATCTTTATTCTACACAATTTCTTTAATATAGTGAATGTATATATGCTTACAAAATGTTACGTACTGTGTTTCTAATGGTAAAAATCTTGTGGCGTGTATGTTCCGGTTCTTTTTCGCTGATGTAACACTTGAAACTGGTGAACATACAAATGTATGCATAATAAGTGCATTTCTTTCACTGTGACGTTTTTTTATCATTACAAAATAATAGTAATATCACGCTACAGACCCCCGGAACGTCACCAACTTTACAACTTTTTAATGCGGTGTAAGAGCGGAAAGTTTACCGATTTAAACGCTAAAATACGGGGTTCGATTCCCCGCGGTGGACACAGTAGATAGTCCAATGTGGCTTTGTTCTACAACAAAACAAACTTATTGCAAAGATATTTTAATAAGTAAGTGCAACTATGTTAATAGTATTCTCAGCAAATGAGAATTTGTATAATAATAATAAAAAAGTAAAAAAGGATCAAGTTCGTTGCCAAGGAATCATGCTTCAATGATAAGTGGTTCACACAACTAAATGTCAAAAAATGCCCCTTCCGTCTCACTTGTATGAACTTTATTTAAAGTAAATTACCAAGAAGTAAGTACTGCGATGGGTTAGTTGTTGCACTTTTTCACAGTTTAATTCCGGTCTATAATACACAGACACGCACACACACACACACACACAAACCTAGCAACAACTTGCGTGTTCGGCCAGTCAGGCTACGGCCTGACCACATTTTCATAGCTTGTACAGCTACAACTTATGTATTAAACTTGCTTCTTTTAATTCAATACATTTCGTTGTGTGTGCAGTATTTCCAATTAAAACGGCCCAAGATTCAATCTCCTAGCATTAAGTCTTCTAACAATTTCTGGGGGGCATGCCCACAGCCCCCTACTCCCCAGAAATGGCAATGGCTTGACTTCTCCAAAATTACTTCCTACGGTAGTGCTTGTACGTATTATATGGTATGATAACAAGATCCCACCGAGGCACTGTAAAAGTCACGCACACCAGATTACTGCATTTTCTCCACGTAGTTAAACTGTTCTTGGTGTATGGAATAAAAGCTCAAACGAAATAAATCTAACATGATAGTATGTCTACTCGCATAGATGTATAACTACATAATCAATACTCTGTATACATCACCTGACTTAAAAAAAGTAACTTACACCATCATCAAAGTCTGCAAAAAATAGCCTTTTAACCGCTCAAACCGAATAACAAATTTTTGTAGCAGACTTTTAAATTATCACAAATAAACACATTTTTCTCATATTCCTTCACATTTCTATAAATAATAGTTATTGAAATTGTACAGTGTGAACTGAATTACAATGATGTAATTTTGCTGTGCTAAATTTTCCTATCACAGTGATAATACACAGACTATCTCATTTTATACAAAGCGCAATAGATGTACAATATAGGTTGTGCAAATAATGTCTTTGTATGTGCTAGATTAACAGAAGTTACCGTAATGAACAAAGCGGAGAGTTATATACTTGGACCTTGTTGCTCAGGTGGTAGAGCAAGTTTATAGGTCCATTACCATTGCATTACCAAGGTGTGTCTGCACATTTCACTTCTCTTTCTTCACAGCTGACCTATCATGAAACTGGTTGTATTAACTTGACCAGTAATAAGATAGCTGGGCTGATTAATTCTCTCCTGATTGACTGTAGAGAGTAAAATTGCTTAAAACATCAATTATCCCTGACAAAATACGTGCACATTAGTACCATGCATACAAAGCTGTATGGTACTACATTGAGAATATGATTCTTAATTTGAATTGTCTACATCACACCGTTTTCTATGAATCATAATTACTAGAGTAATGTTTAACCCCAAACATTAATCAAAATTATGTGAAAATACACACACAAAAAAGGTTAAACAAGGAGTGTACATGCCACATGGTTTAAGCAGGAAACTGTGAAACTGGAAACTTCTAACAGATTACCAAACTTGATAGATGAAGCCCTAGAGCATAGCAGACAGTTAAGAGGCTTCATTGTAGAATCCTGTCATTACCTTTGTCTACAGATAAATGTCATAGAATACCAAGACTGAAATCTACAACACCAGCAAAACTCTTACAACTTACTGTTTCATATGATGTGAATAATAAAGAAGAAAAAAAAAATCACACAAGAACTAAGTCCTTCTTTACATTTTTTCTGCCCATCAAAAAGTAAATTATTCAAGTGACTTACTATATTTTGTTCAAAGATAAATTGTTTTAAATAGTACTAATGCTTTAATGTTTTATTCTGATTTCCTAAGCCCTTATATTTTCTTCATTATTTTTTAATCTTAGTTATTACAATGTTTTCTGATCATTCAAGGATTTTTTTTTTGAAAGCCTACCATCTTTTACTTTAATATAAAAATTCTTGTTTGCCAAATCTTTCCTAAAACTCATTCAAGTCAACATCACACATTAGGATCACCAATTAACCTTCTAAACATCTTATTAATAGCACAGTATAAACAACACCTTTCACTTTAAGAAACTCATCCAAAAATTATTTGAAAAACTCCAGGCTACATTTATCAGTACAAATCACTGTTTAGTAAAAGTTTAATGAAACCTGTAAGGAGTCAAAAATTGCTAAGTAATCCTACAGTTACAACTGACTGTTTTCTCTTATTATTGCTGACGTAACTTTGTTCAAATGTTTTGCAACTTTACCATCCAGAATCAGGTTATCCAAACCTCTGTTTCAGCACTTTATTTCAAAAACTTTCATTATGGAAAAAGTAACAAATTTAGCTGCTCTTTGAACTATATACTAATTAAATAAAAATGTAATTGTGATTGAATTTCTCTACATTTTTTAAACATATCTAAAATATTCCTATATTAGGAGAGTGAAATGAAAACAGTACTTTACACGGTCTTATTATGCAATCTGCTTATCTCACAACAAATTTCTTAAATTGTTCAAAGAGTGAACAAAGCTGTGGAAAAATCCATTTTCCCAAAATATTTCTTAGACTAAACCATACAGTGTGGAGTGACAAGGTTCAAGTTATTTTTGTAATTGGTTGAGGAATGTCCAAATAGTGTAATATTTGCCTGTTGCAGTATATTTTTTATGTTCTTATACAATAAGGCTATTTTGAAATTTTAATTTATTCTATGAAAAAATCTTGTTTATTTCCAAATAAAGAAACGCTATTAATATACAAAAAGTATTTATGTTTCTAAACTAAGAATAGCTTTTTATCCTCCATCCAAATTTTCTGTATTAGAAATTTTACAATTAACTGAAACAACATATAGAAGACAAACCTGCTTCAATTCCATGTGCAGCAAGAAGAAGAATAAACCATATCCACTGTTGACCTTTTCCACAATAAAAAAATCTTGTTCTGTCAAAATATTTACACTTTTTATATGATCCTGATGAGCTGTATATAAGCAATTGCTTTGATATTCTTAATCCTTTCCAAGGAAATAGTGCTGAAATTATTGGCAAAACAGTTTTGTAGACATATATAACAAGATACAGGTTTCTAACCTGGAACTTTTCCAATACTAAAAGATACCAGTTCCAGAGAATCACAGACAAAAAGCACAAAAGACTTGTGAGCATATGTAAAAAACTGTATTTTCTATGGGTAACACTCATCCGACTATGGAAAAATAAGCTGAGGGGAGCAAAACTATGTTTAAAATTTCCATTAAAATAAAAACTATTGGAGTTTTTTGACATTTTATCTTCAGACGAAGTATATAGTTCTACTGCACAAGGAAGTGTAGCCTCTACAGGTGTATTTGAAAGTAGTATATGCTGGCATTTCAGTTCAAGCTTTGAGCTATCAATTTGTTCTAAATCTTGAACAAGTGGAGATACACAAGAAGTATCTTCAGTGAAGTTGTTTAAAGAAATATCTGAATGATTTAAATTCTTAAAACATTTTTTTGGCCTCGACAGGACTGCATCATTTGGTTCTAGATATGTTCCCAACTTTTTGGTCACTTTGAAAGTTATGTTGTTTTTTTGTTTCTCACTCTTTTGGACGGTTTTACAATAATCAAATGTGACATTTTCACGTACTGGTGAAAAACTAAATGTCGAACTGCAGCAAAAAGTAAACATGGACGAATTTTCTTCAGGCTGGTCAGAGTATGACATAAAAGGTGCATTACCTAAATTGGTACGATTTCTTTGTGAAAATACAGCTCTACCCTCGTAGTCGTACTGCATCTTTTTGTTGTTATCCTATCAGGAAAAATTTAAAACCATTAACAATGTCATGACTTTTACCAAACACACTTTTGGACGCTGTATTAATGTCTAAAGCTCAAACGCAGTAATCTTTCAAAAATAAGACATTATGAAGCGTTAAATAACTATGTATTCAGACACCATAGCATTGTTTTTAGAATCTTACTCTTTAGCCTGAGTGGAAACCACATTTAACTCACAGCTCACGGCTTCGGTCAAACTCATCATACTACTGGCATGGACTCGTTGGTATAAGATTTTTCTTATGCTTCTCATGGCTCAAAGAACATAACTTACAAGTAATAATCAGCACCGAAAGAGTATTCATACACAAGTCACAATACTATGCTTAATGAAACTTTCTATGTTACACATAAAACTTTATAAAAACTAGGACAGAAGGCACAAAAACGGACGGAACTACCACAGCAGCGTGTCAGCGTTTCGAAAGCTTGCATGCGCTCATACCTACGTCACGTGGTACAAGTTTTATTGGATAGGCCGTCAACCTGGTCAACCTGTGCCATGGATAGCTTATGTATCCTGCTTTGCAAAGCGTGAGTATGAACAAATTTTCTTCAGAGTAGAACCAGTTTATGTTGCTGGCCTTGCAAGTATAACCAGGAGTGTACATTGTGACTAGGTTATTCTTTACGTGATAAAAAAAAGGTATTTCATATAAAATACTTGCCAACACAAGTAAGACAAAATATATATTTTTTGTTTGGGAATATTTTAAATTATCATTAAACATATTCATTGCGATAATTAATATTTCAGGCATCATATCGAGCGTAATTATGAAATCACTAAGATTTGTAAAATAATGATAAATAGATACGGAACTTCACCATATAAAACGCTTGTACTAATATTATGGATAGTACAACGTATTGGTAATAGAAACATTTTTAAAATGTTGCTTAAAAAAGTGCCCGAAGATATAAACAGGAAATTCCACAGAGAATTCCACAATAGCTAAGGAAAAAATTATAAAACGAACAATGGATAGGCTCTTTAATTTCACAAGTCTTAAAAGCTCCGAAATACTATATATATATATATATTTATGAATGCACATTTGTGACATAAAAGAGGAGCGATATTATAATAGATGTTCTTTAACTGGTAGTTAGAATAGAACATTCAACAAATCAAACACACCTAAAAACATTAAATGACTATTACTTTAAACTCAAACAGAAACCACTGACGCGGAAGACACGTGTGGTATTAATAATACATGGTTTCGGGAGTTAAAATATAAGTTTGGCTAGATGAAGACGTGGCTTTACTTTGGCAATATGGTTGAGCATTATCGCCCGATTATTTTGTTTTGTAGTCGTTTATTAAAGTTCTGGCCTTCAGCACGGCCAGAAAGAAAATGTCAATACAAATTGGCAGAAATGTTCAATTCGTAAACATTAGAAATATTAAGCTCAAAACCAAATGTTTACAACTAAAACACTTCTCTCACAGACTGAAGTATCTTATTTCTGTTTAGATTTAACCCCGCCATGTGTACTTGTTCGAGAGGAGTCTACATTGTTACAGCTTTAGTGCTTACGCGAAACATAACTGTCAATGATATTAAAACGATATCACAAGTTAATATGAATGCTTAAGAACTTGTAATCTAGAGAGAGAGAAACGTTTTGTTGTGGACGAAAAGGATGCTGTTGTTTTTTTTAAAATAATATTTACAGTTTTCATTATTATCCCTCTTTTAAGAGAAGACAGCCCCTCGAAATGTATTCAAATAGGGTTAAAGTTATGTAAGCTTACAGTTAGTATAAAATATATGCGATCCCCTGTGTGGCCAAACTCGATTTTTTCATATCAGATTTTCGCAGTATTTAACTTGAATATACTTACAGCTACTTTACTTTACATTTTTATAGTTTTTATTATTTTTATTATCATTAAATCAGTGTTGCACATTGTACACAATAGAACCACTATTTTGTTTAAAGTTATTGGCCTGCCATCTATTGATAGGAATTAAAACTTTCTTGAACCTCACAGAAACAAATACTATATTAACAATGCTTGGAGACCTGATGATGACAAAACCTTGTCGAAACGTTGTACATTTCCTCTTATGTTAAACTTATATTAAAGTGGGCTCCTCGTCATCGAATTTGAAATACTATATTAAGCCATTGCCTACCCACTTTTTAAAAAAGACGATCTTACACCTATACTTTTAATGACTAGAAGGATACTTTTAAATAAAACTTTTAATAGTGCATGCCGTAAACATTGTACGTGCGCAAATGCTATGTAGAAGCTCAATTTCATTAATTGCAAGTTACAGCGCAAGATTGTTTTTGTTTGATTAAAAATTCGATTTTTATCAACGCGTTTTCGGAGGGTGCTATTGGAGAAGCGATGCCACATTGCACGAAGGATTGTTTGCGTATGTAAATACAGTAATTTACTCGTTTAAAATATTTTTACAGTTTTTCGTTTGGCTGTTTCAAGCTTAATATTTATAATATTCTGAAAAGACAATAATTGTTCTTTAAACGTGGGTTGAAGTCCTTATGTTACCGAAACTGAGAACAAAAATTGCGATATATATATTTAAAAAAAATTTTAAAAAAACGTTAAACTTAAGCTCACTTACTGTGGATTACTTGTTCAAGCTTTCAAAAAGAAAATAAGGAAAATTTGATTAAATTGTGAAATCTATCTCTTGTCTGATTAAAAAAAACTTTTTAGGATTTAGTATGCTTATATTATATATAGACTGAGATTAGCTCACATAGACTCATAACATTCCTTCAAGAAAAAAGAAGCGTAAAAAAACTGCAAGACTAGTACTAGTAAGCCTAAATATATTCACCGTTTCGTTATGAAGCTTTCATATAAATATACAGTGCCATGTTAATTAAAATAAAGGTTCTTTGTTTACAGGCCCGGCATGGCCAGGTGGTTAGGTAGCTCGACTCGTAATCTGAGGGTCGCGGGTTCGAATCCCCGTCGCACCAAACATGCTCGCCTTTTCATCTGTGGGGTCGTTATAATGTGACGGTCAATCCCACTATTCGTTGGTAAAAAGAGTAGCCCAAGAGTTGGAAGTGGGTGGTGATGACTAGCTGCCTTCCCTTTGGTCTTACACTGCTAAATTAGGGACGGCTAGCGCAGATGGCCCTAGTGTAGCTTTGCGCAAAATTCAAAACAAATCTTTGTTTACAATCATGTCGTATAGGTACTTTCAGCAAGAGAATGAAAGTTGCAAAGACTTGTTAAGTTTTTGTTTGTTTTTAGCTTAAAGTTACTAAATGGGCTATCTGCGTTGTAAT
>NW_013668465.1:0-16964 GCF_000517525.1 Limulus polyphemus | reverse complement strand
GAATTTTACAGCAAATATTCATCAATTAGTTAGCCATGCCGCGTATTATGTTTTACCCACCATCATGCCCCCAGTTGAACAAACAATGAATAATCAATAATAACCGTCCACCCGCATAATTCTTTTGAAAACTTGAGCTAGAAACTGCTAATCTAGTTTGCTTGGCCTAACCAATACTTGTGTATCTGCACGTCCTTACACCTTATAGTTTTGCTGCTCTAAATCAGCAGTATTTAATACGAATGACAAAAGACTGAAAACGGTCCACTTTTACTCTTAGGTGAAGCTGTAGTAAAAATGTTAGACCGATAGCTCACGTGACTTTTTGCGTAGGCGTGCGCAAAAATTTTCGTTAAATTTGAACGGTTTTTGTTGAGTAACTTTGTTCATGTAGTTTATATTTACATCAAATGAGACTCCTAATTGTAGATTGTAAAGATGTATCAATGTGCTAAATTTGAAAAAAAAATCCATAAAAGTTAAGTATGTTTTTCTATTAAATGAAGTTTCCGTTCTTTTGGTGCCAAGAAAAAAAAATGGAGATGTTATATCCCAGGTATTTCTCAATGGATTGCCTTTAAATTTGGTTTGTGAAGAAAAAGTCCAGTAGAGCACATTCACTGAAAATATGTGATAGTTTGGATTACCACAGTCCGAGCTACAAAAGGTAGAAAATCGCTAAAGTATCACTCCTTTCAGAGTGTGTCCTGCAGGTTGTCTTTTTGGCCGCATCACACACTACCGCTTGTCTTGATATTTTGTTTACGATTAATGTACAAAACAACAACTACACAAAGACCAGTTACCTGCACAGGGGAAAGTCTGTAGGGGCTTGAGCTCCTATCTTTATGCCCCAAAAGTAACCCTTTTGTTCTCTGTCATAAAAACTGTCAACAACTACGAAAAGATACACCAGATTCCACACTTTACTTACTGCGAATTATTAGAAAAAAAAATTCAGCGTTAAAATAAATGACACATAGAGACTTGCAGGTCTTTATAGTAAAAATAATTTTGATATGCTAGTGTTAGTACGCAATGATTCACTATTTAATTTTATATAGTAAAAATGCTTATAAGACCAATAGAATAGGAATTAAATGGGATCTGATTACTTCTACGTTTTTTGCCCTATGTATACCAGTTGTAACCCACAGCCCCCATAGTGTCTAACATTCCCCTCCCACTTGCTTTATGGTGCTTGAAAAGTGCCCTTTTTGTAAATGAACTCCTATTTTTCAATGTCCTCTGCAAATGATTGACAAAGAACATGAAAATACGAAACTCGTGTCCTCATTATTGGGATTGTTTAATCATATTATTTCAAAATTGATACGTAAAAAAATATTTTGATCATGTAAAATTATTATTTGATAATTACAGCGGATAAGAAAATAGCTGAACCAAGACAGCGTTTAAATGTTTTTTTTTATACATTCTTTACTGAAACATGTTTTGTACATAGTATATCAATATAATGGTATGTTCTTATACACGACTAACCCATGGAAAATAACATACTTCTACAAAACCATAGAACTTATGAAAAATTGCAGGGTGTGTATTAACGAAATGTAGTGGTTTCTGTTATAATGTAATAATTCAAGGATAAGCCTAGCACACAGTTACCTGATCATCCCTCGTAATTTGGATTTGGTGTGTGTTGAATTTCGCGCAAACTACACAATGGGTATCTGTTGGGTTACTCTTTTACCAAAGAATAATGGGATTGACCGTCACATTATAAGACCCCACGGCTGAAAGGGCGAGCATGTCCGGTGGGACGGGGATTCGAACTCGGGACACTCAGACTGCGAGTCAAGCGTCCTAACCATCTGGCCATGCCGGGCCCCTATTACGTAGGAAAACAGGTGTAACGATTTATTACAGGTGAAATAAAGAAAAGACAAGACCCGATGTTGGAGTTAAAATAATAATATACGCCTTACTGATAAAGAAAAACAAAGAATGGAATTGTTGATTGACTGGAAGTAGGACTATTGCGTTATGATTGAAAATATAAAGAAAACAAATTATTTAAGTGAGAATGGTGATTGAAAGAAAAACTCGATTTAATTGAAGATACACAAAAATAAAACCTTACTGAAGATGAAGTTAAATCACGCAGGCGCTGAAAGGAACAATGGAAATAATGAGAATATTTCAGAGCGATTTCTGTTTCTCTATCTCTCTGAGAAACGATTGTTTTTCAAGCGCAAAGCTACACATTGGACTATCTCCGCTGTACCCAAGCATCGAATCACGATTTTTAGAGTTATGAGCCTGCTTACTGCTGAGCCACCGGATGACATCAGAAACGAATCTTCTTTCTGTGGCCGATCTATCAGAAACCCGAACCACAAGAATCCGGAATATCTATGCTCTCAGTTCTACGTACACAATAGAAAGTAGGACATACTGCAGCCATCTTACAACTTCCGTGGTTGGAGCGCACCTACAGAAAATAACACCTTGGGCTGAATTTAGCACATGACCTCGATAGGATTTAGTATATTCTCAATCGAAACATCGATATTTTTATAGCTATGAAATGCATACAAATGAACTAATGTATTAATGAATGAGACTTAGGAGAAAAAAGAATTGTAGATTTGAGAGGCTGATGAAAGTTAAACTGAAGCTGATTTAATCAGTAGAATTATACGCCTCCATTTCTTCTCAAACTGTAGGCTTGTTCTAATTTTTTAACAGCATTGTAGATGTTATCCAAACCTGCCTTTTGAGTAAAATACCTTAGTATGAATTCAAATATATATATATAGTTTAGAATTGATTGGAGAGCTTCAGAAATTAAGTGAATGATGTGATGAAAGGTAAGATAAACACCGCCATCTTATAGATGCATTACTGTGAAAGCTTAGATAAACACTGCCATCTTATAGATGCATTAGCGTGAAAGCTTAGATAAACACTGCTATCTTATAGATGCATTAGCGTGAAAGCTTAGATAAACACTGCCATCTTATAGATGCATTAGCGTGAAAGCTTAGATAAACACTACCATCTTGTACATGCATTAGTGTGAAAGCTTAGATAAACACTGCCATCTTATAGATGCATTAACGTGAAAGCTTAGATAAACACTGCCATCTTATAGATGCATTAACGTGAAAGCTTAGATAAATACTACCATCTTGTACATGCATTAGCGTGAAAGCTTAGATAAACACTGCCATCTACGAGAAATATACACTTTTGTGCACCTTTTCTTTACCAGTCCAGAACTTCCATAGCGTTAATTTTTTTTTAACTTAATCCCTGTTATACTGACTTGAAACCCTTGAGCTTACGCTGAGCCGCCGGGTGCGCACACAAACAGTATAGATTAAGCATGCATATATTTAGAACCTTAAAAAGTATCATCAGTGGTATGACATAGATTAAAAATTTTAAAGAAGAAAACCAAAACTAATTGCTTTATTATATGGTTAATTAGTTCCAGAATACGTTTATTATAGATATGTAAATCATGCCACGTTAGCCAATATGTGCTAAAATGCTCCCGGTGGCTCAGTGGTGATTCTGAGGGCTTGTAACTCTAAAAAGCAAGTTTCGACGTTTTTTATTGTTAAGCACAAAGCTACACAATAAGAACAGATAGCTCACTGTGTAGCTTTATGCTTAACAATAAAAACAAACAATACTAAAATTTACAAAAGAACGAAGTTTGAAATATTCAAAACTTAGAAGTCACAAGCGACAGTTTCATTAACTCATTACCTCATGTTATAAATACTGACATATTTTCTCGATAAAACTTAAGTTAGATAACAATGAAGTAAATTAACACAATCAGTCGTGGTATTCCCACTTTGTTTTATATTTGTTATATGCCCTCTAGTTGCACAACAGCAAATTTGCGGACTTATAACTCTAAAAACCGGATTTCAGTACTCGCGGTGGGCACAACATAAATAGCCTATTGTGTAGCTTTGTGCTTAACTACAAACAAACATATGTATGTTATGAAACTGAGTGAGTTTCTTCCTTCTATTAAATATTTTAATTCGTATCACGAACCACGATAGTGGTTCATAATAAGGATCGCAAGGAACTGCATAAAACCCTAACTATTGTCTGCTAACGACGTACATATATAAATATGCACAAAAACACGCATATTAGACTTACAAGGAAAAGAAAATCCGCTCAAAACGGTCTGTTTGTAATTCTTCTTCATATTATTAATATTAGTCATTGCCAGCCTACAACAAAAACAGCTTGGTCTATTGCACCCAAACCTTTTGTAGAATACTAAATAATGTACTGTGATGATCGTACTGATGGTACTGAAAAGTCGATTTGTTTATTCTATATTTTACATAAGCTAAAAAACATCATAATTTTAGTGTAAACGATGTTACCATTACCCCTTGAAGTTAACTATATTACACGTATCTGGTGTTCCTTTTAAAAACTTAAGTACAAGGTGAAACAGGATTTACCAGCCAATAATATATGAACATTAAATGACTGTAACATGTACATACTCAATGCTTTGTACTTTATAGAATCGGTGTCTTTAGGGAATAAATCCATATAAACAATACACATAATATTGAATTTTATTACACACATTCCCAGAATAATTACTTTAAAAGACACGAAGTTCTCTCTAGCCACACACACACACACATACAAAACGAATCAATTTCATCTAAGTTGTAAATTATGTAGGTGATATTTTCAGGCGGAAGCCTACTCTATCCAGACCTTGTCTTGTTGTTTTACATGTGAAACAATTTCAGTCTGGGTGACTTTACCTGGAGTAAAACGTATGGGTCTTATTAATACGTTTTCTGTGTGTGTGTGTGATCGGTTAATATCTACTGTTCACTTTGACAGATGCTCTGAGATGTGTACCTCAAATGTTTATAGATTCCAACTTCATACGTCGTTTAAAGTGCTACATCTATGCTTTAGATGGATATGTGTATGTCTTCATCAATTAAAACAGTCAATCACACACACACCAGTGAATGCATGTTTTCTAAGGCTACTCCCAGTTAGGATAACTAGCGGTTTCCTCTAGCTGGTTGCTTAGTGTTGTAAAGGCTAGTTCTCTCAGATTGAAAGCAGCATAGGTAGTGGATTCCATTAATTTAGTTGAAAAATGATCTCGAACTAGTTCTTATATGCTTCCCAATGAATATTTGTCGGTCATAATCTGTTTGTGTTTCTATGGGTTTGGAAAGTGGTCGACTGGGGTTGTCAGATAATTATGTACATGTGGTACACACAGTCTCAAGAAGCACATCTATGACGATTGGAGTAGTCAGGTAATTATGTACATATGGTACACAGTTTCAATAAGCACAACTGTGACGACTGATGTAGTCAGATAATTATGTACACGTGGTACACAGTCTTAAGAAGCACAGCTGTGGCGACCGGAGTAGTCCATGTTGATAAAAGTAGCTGAGTTATAAATATTAACGTAGTCTTTATTTGAAATCCCTTGACTCAGATTAACAATGATACTGGTAATTTGATGATTCAAAATTCCTATTCTTAAATCTGGTCTATTCTGTCAGGCCTTTCACAGCAGTACTAATAAAGGATTGTTTGTTTGTTTTGAATTTCGCGCAAAGCTACAAAACTAGCCGTCTCTAATTTAGCAGTGAAAGAGGGAAGGCAGCTAGTCATCACCACCCACCACCAACTCTTGGGCTACTCTTTTACTGACGAATAGTAAGATTGCCCGTCACATTATAACGCCCCCACGGCTGAAAGGGCGAGCAGGTTTGGTTAGATATGGATTCGAACCCGTGACCCGCAGATTTCGAGTCGAGCGCCTTAACCACCTGACCATGACTAATAAAAGAATTTACACTTGAAGGATTGTGACAATCTGGGCATCTGTGCTTTCCTGGACAGTTGCTATCCTTATATACAAACAAACCCCTATATATTATCACATTTGCCTTTTTTATTTTTCATGACTCCTTCAACATTACTCTTTATATTTTCATGGATAACAGTAGAGTTAAGATACAGGATATTTTCTACAACCTTCACATTGTGTATACTAATTTATTCTTGATCATTTAAGAGTTACTAGTATTTCTTTTCTATTCAGTTGCTCATCACTTGTTTTTCTGTCACGTTCTTGATTGTTTTTTTTTCTAAGTGGCCTCTTTAAGCTCTTAATTTTTGTATTTTTTTGCTATTTTCGTTGTTTTTGCTTTTTTCACGTACTCACCATATCTATCTAATTTTTAGCTTACTGTTATTCTATATACTTCTCCCAAGGTTATTCAATTAGGGTTTTAAAGAATGTTTTTGTAACCCTAACACAGGACTAACACAATAACATAATGTGACTACGTCTATTGTTTATACTAGCAGTAAAGTAATAAGTAACAACAAGAAATCGAATAATATTTATCTTAAAGCACTATGACATGTCATTGTACAGCAAATAACGTTAGAGGTAATACGGTGTCTTAAAACACTTTGATGTACAACCTTCACGCATAATACCATGCACAGTTGTTCAAAGCTGATAAAAATCAGGGCCACTAACCTTAAGATCAAGATTATCATATTACAAGTTCAACAATCTCTTCTTGTAAACGCCATATAATATGGACTTTCTGAACGATGTTTGTTATAAATAAAAAATTAAAAAATACAAGTTAATTTACCTGAAGCGTAAATATACAATGTGATATGAACTTTCAATAGTGCTGGGATGTTCCGAGATTGTAATGAACAGAAAAGTAATCACTTATTATAAATATAATTTTAAAACAAAGTTGTTTTGATTTATGTAAATGTTTAATAACATCTAGTCTTTTTTGAAGTAACACAATTTTGCTCTCTAAAGAACTCCAGGTAAGGTTAGGATTATCTAATAAAAATTATGTCTTTATATATATATATATATATATATATATATATATTATATTATTATTGTTTACTTTATCGGGATGGGAGCACAAAAATGTAACTAATATCTAATTTTGATATACTGTTTATACCTAATATGAATGATAAGTCAAAGTTTTTAAAACATTTAAACCCTGGAACAAAACAAAAGTCCTGGCAGTCAGCGGGTTCGAATCCCATAACCGAGCATAGTTGTGGGAGCATTATTATGTTATGGTAAATCCTACAGTTCGATTCGAGTAGCCCAAGAGTTAGTGATGGGTGGTGTTGACTAACTCCCTTTTCTTCCTCCAGTTTATAACTTCTAAATTATGGACAGCTAGCGCAGATATTCATCGAGAAATTTTGCGCGAAATTCAACAAACAAACAAAAGAAAAGATTATGAATTATTACATACGACTCTTGAAAATCTATTTTGGTTATACAGTCTAAAAAAAAAAAGTTAGAATTATCATAAGTAGACATTTACTTCCAGTATAAAATGATTTGAATGAGAGACTGTGGATCTTGAATGTAAAGTATACAGCTACAAAATGGGCTCACGGCAGGTATCGAAATTTTCTTTTTAGCGTTTTAAGCATTCAGACATACCGCTGAGATCCAAGACTGCGTTGCCTGGTCATCAAAAGAAAGTATTTTTTTGGTCATCTTAAATGTAGGTTACAAGTCATTTTTTTGTTCGAAATATTTGTTTTTCTGAAAATATTTCACTTTGGTCAATGTTGATTACACATATTTAATTATTTTATACTAGCAGGTTTTTGACTGTAAATAAGAAAGCGAAGCTCGGAAAGCTATTTTATGGAGGATTTGGTAATGTAAATATCTCAAAGACATTTGTTTGGACAGGAATAACCTTGAACAGTTTTAGATAAAATTTTGCTCTTCATATTTGAAAAGAGCCTCTATATAAAAACCAAGACCTTGCCCAAAAACTTTCACAAGTAGTTCCTGTTCATGAAAACCTCTTACAACAATGGATTTTTATATTTTCTTACATTGTTAACTTCGTACAGTTTTGTAGGAACAATATATTACAGTACTCCCTCGTTAATACTAGATATCTTATGGTGTAACTGAATGTAACACCTGATTTACAAGAACGTAATCTTCATAACTAAGTATTGTTGCAATTAAAAATATTTATTATATATTTCAATGCTATAATCATAATCGTATCAAATACAATGCTCTTACAAATCGTATCATTTGGCATATAAATTTAACGTTAATAATTTTGAGAAGATCAATGAATTTCATTATAATAAAACACGAGCAATCTAATCAAGTGAAACAGTAAAGCACTGAATTTTCGATCTGTATTTTAACTTCATCGTGAAGACTAATACAATCAGTTTGTCACACCTTGCATCTTTAAAACCCAAGCCCATTGGCATGGTAGAATATCTGGTGTTAGTTTGGGGAAATTTACGGTTATTCCCCATAATGAGCTTCTTTTGAAATACAATGTGCCTGGAACACCAAGCATTGTAATGGTGGCACTATCCTTCAGAGTTGGCGCCCCAAGAAAAAGCTTGTCATTTTTGGGCCAATCCAATACGACAGCGTACACGGTGGAAGTGGCCAGGTTTTTAGTATACCTAGCAGCACGAAAAAAACAATATAAAATTACAGGGAATTTGACTTTGTAATACAATAACAATTATTAAATGTTTAAAATATAAATACATTGATTCTCTACATGTATAGCGACATCTTTTAACAAAATGTAAAAAAAAGAAAAACTTATATAAATTATAAAAACAGTTTTTTAAAAGTACATATATGTGACCAAAATATGTTTTATCAGAATATTTCTAAATAAGTGAAAATTGAAACCAGATGTGATAGAAAGCCGTGCTTCTGTTTAGCCAACTAATATGTTATTCTTAACATTTCTGTATTTTTATTGTTACTTTCATAATTGTTATTATTCATTAGATGCCAGTGATATAATAATAATTAGGTTGATAAATGGCTTGGTATGTGTTATATATTGTTCTATTAAAATGTACGATATTTTTCCCTTGACAAAAAACAAGCAAACTATTAATGTTTAGAAGAAAAAAAAACACGTTGTATTTATATAACACTATAAAACGAAAATCGATCAAATACGAGCTCCACTGACCGTGGAACAACATAATATTTAGTGGATTTGCTTGTGCAGAAGTGAGCCAATGATACCACAGAAGATAACAATATAGGACTGAACCATACCAGGATATGTGAAACTTTTAAATTAACGTCACTCACAAGTGAGTTTTACAAATTTCGCGCAAAGCCACACAAAGTGCGCTAGCCGTCCCTAATTTTGAACCGATAGAGGCAGCTATTCAACAACATCCACTTTCAGCTCGTGTGTTTCTTTGCTGATAAAATAATGGAACTTGATCGTTACTCTTATAGCACACTACCGTCTCAAAGTGCGGAGTGTGTTTCTTTTCCAGCAATGGGACGCGAACCATGTATCCTCTGATTCACAGTCTGGACACGCTAACAACATCCTGTCTACTAGTTATTTAATTTTATGTGAAACAGGTGTAAACTGCTAATGCAAATAACCCTATCCTCGCTAATTGCTAATCTTAAGAGTAACAAGTAGTGGACATAACTTATTGTGTGTAGGTAAGGACACAACTTACTCACCACACATTTGGAGTAACTGTATCGTTCTGGTAGTTCCATGGTCGACTTCCATAGATAGCTTCACCATTCACTTTGAGCCACTTTCCAAGGTTGCGAAGTCTCTCTTCGAATATGGGCGTTATTCTACCATCGTGGGTCGGACCAACATTTATCAGTATGTTCCCTCCACAACTATTGATTGTTTAAAGAAAATCATTACTTACTTCAGTTCGTTTTTAATTAATACCAAAGTTTTGTCTTCTGTATGTGTCTTTACCTTGAATGAGACATATTAGCTAAGTTGAAATTTAGCAGAAAATGAATTTTTTAAACTAAATATTTGAATGATATTAAGAACAAGCATTGTATGTAACACCTAATGACGTGTATGCTTTTTTTTCTTTTATAAAAATATCAGAAACTAAATTTTTAAAAATACTTGAATGGATAGAAAAATGGCAGGATTCATTAACTGAAAAAAAAAGTTTTTTCTTTAGGTTTTGATCAACTTAACTATTTAAATTACTTCAAACAATTTATAGAACTGAACAAATCAAGTTGTTCGAAATTGTAAAGTTTGAAATACGCTATGGAAATCGGTGTTGACATAAACACATTAATTTATAAAATAACACATCAAATACGTTCTGGAATATCATAACAAATTGTTTAGTAAAGTTAATAATTTGTTCAAGATCTTTTGTTAAGTAATCAGCCTTGTTACGTTTCTAAAAACAAGGAATTTTATTCATAAAATTAGAATTTTGAGTTAAAAATTTAATTGTAATCAACGTACCATAGCTTTCATAAAATAGACCCACCAATAAACCTTTCAAACGTCAAAATCTTATTTAAAGATTCTTTCTTTCTTGGAAGATTTAAAGTTAACATTGCCGAGATAAACGTTAAAGATTTTCTGCACTTCATTTAAACATTCATATTCAGAAGTGTCATTTTCATTTTGAAAATTTAAGAATTTATGACAATTAAAAAAAAAAAGAAAAATACTAGCTAATAATATAACTGAAACGTGATTAAAATATAGGAAAAATAATAGAAATCATAAGCTATTAGGTGACAAACCAGAATCATCTAAAGTATATGGAATTTGTACAATAATACATTTACAATTAATGAATAATTTGTGGCTTAGATGTTTTGATATGTTAACCCATAAATGAACAAAAACTTTGTAATATTGTTTTGCAATATGTAATAAAATAATTTTTTATTGATCAATATTCTAACATAATTTGATTGGCCACTTTTTTAGAATCCATCATAAACATCAGTAGAACACTGTTTATTTACACAATTAAAATAAATTATGTCTTAGTTGCTAGATTGAGCCTTATAAAAACAGAAATGTAACTATGTCATGATTGTCCTGCAAGATAAAGGAACAATTACCCAAGGAGACAGAGAGTACCCATCAAATAAAAGTGTCATTATGAAAGAACGTTTTCTTGTGCGGCTGCTCAAATAAATCTATCTCCAGTCTACCAGCTCAGTCAACAGAACAATAATTTTTATGTCACTAATAAAAACTGTTGTCTCCAAATGCTAGTACAAGACTGATAGAAAAACATTGATTAAGCTTGTAAAGCGCAAAAGATGTCTGACTACGTCCTAATTGACGTCCTAGCAGCAGTCAGGAATCGATATCTCAATCGTATCATGCAAACTACGTTATAAAACTATAGAAACTGTCATATAGTCGTCGATAACCAATTCAAAAATAGCTTACTTCAGATGAAACTTGAAAGCATGGCTTTGCTGGTGGTTATAATACTGTCTGTGGACAAATAACGAATAGAAGGGACTGATGTGTTGCGATTCCCCCTTTTGAGTATAAATATGGAAAAAACCACATCGGTTCTTGAGGTTTATTGTATTGTTTTGAAGTTCAAGTTAAAACCACATAGGTTCTTGAGGTTTATAGTATTGTTTTGAAGTGAAAATTGCCGGAGGTGATACAATGGTGTAGCAAACAAGTTTGTTGCAGGGGTTAGATCCTTTGATTAATTTTATCCACATTTATTGCTGATAATGTTCAATCATCACTACTGCTTTTTTACCATGACTGATAAAGGTTCTTGGAATAAATGATTCTTTAGAGACATCGATTTGTGTTTTAAAAAATTATAGTAATAAACTTTATAAAGTATACAAGGGAAATAAAAACTCAGTTAAGTCACTTATATAGTTGTTAGACCTTAAAACAATTTTTAAAATTGTAGCTATTAACAAGCTTAAAAATTGGGTAAAACTCATTTCAAAGTTATCTAAAAGTTAGAAATGGTATATATGTACAAGATTAGTAAAAAATAGTTAATTTGAAGGGGGGATAAAGATCTTCAAAAAAATAGAGAAACAATTTGATTCAAAATGGTAGATTATATATTCAAGCCTACCACTAGGGACTCTTAGAAAAATAAAGAAACAAGGCTGGAAATAGTGTCTACATTATTTCCCCAAGCTATAAGTCCCTATTTTGACTCCTTTAAAATTATTAAGTACTGTACACATGGAGTCAAAATAGGGATTTGTAGCTTGATAAAATAATGCAGACACCATTTCCATTCTTGTTTGTTTACTTTTTTAGAGTTCCCAGTTGTAAGCTTGAAAATATTATCTTTGCATTAAACTTGTTTCTGTACGTTTTTGACGATCCCCATCCCCCCTTTTTGAATTAACCATTTTTACTAATATTGTTTCTTAATTTTTTTTTGTGTACATTTATGGAGAATAATTATTAAGCTACATACGTGCATATGCGTTAAGTTGAATGTTACATGTTTTTGAACAGTTTACTCTGCATTGGCTTTTTTCCACCCAACCACCATACTGAACTTACTCAAAATAAATGACAAATATATAAAAAAGAATAAACACATGCACTGGTATGCAGCTACAACAAACAAAATGTAAAATTGTTCTCAAAGGACCCTCTTGAAGACAAAGATTATGTCGTCATAGATTTAATGACTGGCTTCCATCAATGTCACAGTGTAATGTAACAAAAGACGAGCAGCAACAAAGCAGTCTCATCAGAATAATGCTTCTTCTATAATAATACATCATAGATTAATGCAACGTGAACAGACTCAGTAACATGCTTACCTTGTTAGGTCTATATGATATGACACATTAAAATAAGGCGACACAAATAATGCAAACAAAATAGACAACAGCGACACAATTAGCGTAAGTCGCCAATTATCGACAACATTTACAACAGCTACCTTAACCAACCATTTAAAAATAGCAATAGCTATATGAAATAGTGCCATATGCAGTGGTAATAAATACTGAATAGGCACTCACAATTTCAGCTAAGTATAAAAAGCAGTAGAAATAATCACCACCATTGTCTGAGTAGGGAAAACTACCATGGTAATTGTCCACTGCTAAAAATTTGCTGAAATATAGTCGGGGAAATGAACATAGAGACAGCAAACTCGAGTTATGATAAACAATAACGACTCGAGTAATAATATGCAACACCAAAATCGGGAATCTTTCACATGACAGTTTCCAATTAATTAATGCGTTAGAAAATGCACAAATTGTAGTTTCCAACTAACGTGCATGCTAGGAAAACATCGGATTTTTGGATGCTGGAGAATGAAGGATTTAGAAAATTTTGCGGTACGACAAAATTAAGGAGATTGAATTAAGTTTAAAAGTACTCTCCCAGTTTTGGAAAATTCCTTTGTGATCCCACACTACAGTAGATATTACTTGCGATAAGTTTATACTGGAGTCATAATAAGGATTTGTAGCTTGAGTAAACTGTCAGCATTAGATATACCATTTAGAGTTATGAAATATCTTAAAAAAGAGAATTCATGGTGTAAAGAAGAATCGGAATTTTTGGACCATTATTATTTTGAATTTTTATGGAATAGTTATATTAGTATACAACAATTGTAAAGTCATAATGTAACTTTAAAATCTGTTAAAAATATAATGGGATATGAATATTATATAAATAATATAGTAGAATCTTTACTTAATTTTTATAAAAAATGTTAACCTTAAATGTTCTAACCAAATTACCATGTATCTAATGAAGACAGAGAAGAATTAATATTAATAATACAATTAGTAAGGTTTCTGAAAGTAATGTAAATTTTTTATTTTCTTCCATAGAACATAAATGACAGACATTACAAATTATTTCAATTACATTTTCTTTGCTAGAATGTATTATTATTAAAATACTGAACAAAGATTTTTTCTCTTCAGTAAAAAAATGTGCTCGTAATTCATGATTGTTGTACCGTATTTTCATCCGGTGAGAAAAATTTTATTAAACAATACAAATTAATCTAGAATTAACTTCTACGTGAAACCGAGTTATTATCGTAATGTCTTAAGCTTAGATATCACAAACTTTAAAACTGTAAACAGATTTAAAAGTGATTTAATCAGTCAGTTATATTTAGATTATGAATGAAAATTAAATCCATAATTTTATTTAAGAACTTAAAACATTTATTTTTAAGTTTAAAAACGGATACTAAATATCAGATTACTTATAATGAAATCATTGAAGTTTTTAAACAATATACATGATTGTGGAAGTTGATTGTTTGTTATTTACATGTAAGTGGGATTGAACTTAAACAAGCTCTACTCGACTGCTCAATCTTACTCCTAAAAAAATTGACAAACTGTCACCAGTAAAATGAATATCAAACATTTTATTCAAATAATATTAACTAAGTTTAATGGGTAGTTGTTTATATATTTAATGTAATAACATTTTTGAAGAAAATATTGAATGAATGAAATTTTTTATTCTTGAACTTCAAGAAAGTCTGTTGGCTTGTTGTACATATAAAAATGTGGAAACGACAATCTGATGATTCTTGACAAATTTGGTACTTCTACATTATTCAGTCATTTTTTTTTTTACAAATACAGGTTATCTTTATGATTGGTGTTCACAATTTGCATAAATTCAATTACTTTCTAGTTTGAACTTAGTTTTACCTAAAACTGAAAAAAAAACTATTTTTATAATATTCAAAAATATTCGGTTCTATGATTATTAATTGTTGAATATTATGAGAGAAAAATACTTTACCTTACAGTTTCGGCCAGAGTGGCCACTAAGTCTTCAAATACTTACTGGCCACTCTGGCCGAAACTGTAAGGTAAGGTTAACCATAGAAGACTTAGTGGCCACTCTGGCCGAAACTGTAAGGTAAGGTTAACCATATATGGTTAACCTTACCTTACAGTTTCGGCCAGAGTGGCCACTAACTCTTCCATGGTTACGTAGTCATGTAAGTTAGTGTTTCTTCGGTAGCCCCAAGCTGCTTTGTCTAAAGTCATGGCGTTTTCCCACTTTCTGTTCTGTAACTTTCCTATAAGAAAAAATTACGGAAATAATTAATTTACGTTTTTAAGAATAAAATCGATCATTTTATACACTAGCAGAAACTTAGCCCTAGGGGTGGCTGGCTGTTTGTGCTGGTAATTACTGATCGTACTATTCATACCTCATTGAAAAAGTAATAATTAAAAAAGTGAACATTTTGTTTCTGAGAAGTACTGCACGGGAAAACTGTTCTTATTGTTCTCTTCAGACATACGCAACTCATTGCATCAAAATGATTCAATGTATAGAGCTCAAGCTTTTCATAAATGTTACTGATATAAACTGTAATATTTTCGTATATTAAAAGTGGTACTGTTTATTAAAAAAATAATAGTTTTTAAGAATCCGGTTTCTCAGTACTACATTTAAAAATTACATCAATAAAGATATAATCAAACCCTCACGTACAGTCCTAAGTGAAAGTCGTGTTCTTGTTGTGAGAAGAGTACTTTTATTTAAAATTGTGTTCTATTATAAAGAAATGGTTGTTGCATATACCACAGTTATTTTTCGAATTGTCTGAATCTTGAACACCCAAAGTGTGAAATTATTTATGGATTTTTGTTTATGGTGTCATTCAATAGATGACGAAAGAGTTTTGGTTACATACATAGATAATGACATACACGCTACGTCCATTATAGTAACATATTATGTTAATAACAAAGACATGGTAATAACAACCCATTGTTAAACTTAATTATATGACATAGAACAAATATAATTTTTGTCATCGACAAACTTAGACTTACGTTTCAAAGTAGGTTAATTTTAGCTGGTAAGCACAATCTAATAACTTTCTATTTTTTAATGTAATTATATACATTATATAAATACAGAACTAATATGAATCATATCATGCTTTAGTCATCATCACGTTTTCAAGTAGGTTTATTTCAGTTGAAACATAGTTGTGTTTTAATGACGGTAATCGAGAACAACAATAATGACATAGTAAAGTACTGTTGGAAACAACAATGACATAGTACAGTACAGTACTGTTGGAAACGACTCAGAGATGGGAGATTTATCCGATGATGACCGAAGTATGATAACAGAAACGTTGCGTTAAATGTACAAAATGACATAAATGTTTTAAACATTTCTATTGTGGCTTTTCTTTTCAGCTGTTTACATTAAAGTTTTTCAACTATCATCAGGAGAAGGCTGTAATATTGTGTGATAAATTTCTCCAGTTAATAATTACATGGTAATTTTCGGTCACGAATTGATATTAGTTTTGAAATAGTCACGGGATCATTTAATATAAAACCCACTAAGGAAATAGATAATTTAATTATATAGTACAGTATAAGCTTAGAGCAAAAACTATAAAATGAACATATTCCAACCTGGATTATATCTATCTTGGCAAGTGAAGTAACCTCCATGATGACAAGGAATGCCTGACCCCCAGCGATCATTGACCACTACTGTATCCTTCACTGGGCTGTAAAAGGAAAAACTGGATTATGAACCTTCATGAAATACTCTAGGAAAGAAAATCTAAGACAAGTCGTGCCCCACAAAAATGTTAAAAACTTACATGGCCATGAGTAGTGTATAATTATATACTAGCATCCGTATAATATTAAATAAAGCTCTGTCTATATGGTCATGAGTGATGTATGATTGTGTACTAGCATCCGTATAATATTAAATAAAGCTCTGTCTATATGGTCATGAGTGATGTATGATTGTGTACTAGCATCCGTATAGTATTGAATAAAGCTCTGTCTATATGGTCATGAGTGGTGTATGATTGTGTACTAGCATCCGTATAGTATTGAATAAAGCTCTGTCTATATGGTCATGAGTGGTGTATGATTGTGTACTAGCATCCGTATAGTATTGAATAAAGCTCTGTCTATATGCCCATGAGTGGTGTATAATTATGTACTAGCATCCGTATAGTATTGAATAAAGCTCTGTCTATATGGTCATGAGTGATGTTTGATTGTGTACTAGCATCCGTATAGTATTGAATAAAGCTCTGTCTATATGCCCATGAGTGGTGTATAATTATGTACT
>NW_013668464.1:165271-166954 GCF_000517525.1 Limulus polyphemus | reverse complement strand
ATGGGTATTCAATAAAAAAAACTCATTTAGAATTGTATATTTTTTTATGTTTTGTAATAGATCATTTACAGCCCCCCAGTGGCACAGCGGTATGTCTTCGGACTTACAACGCTAGAAACCGGGTTTCGGTACCCGGGTTTGGCCGAGCACAGATAGCCCATTGTGTAGCTTTGTGCTTAATTACAAAAACAAACAGACCATTTACAATTATAGTTAAGCCTGCTCTATTAATGAGCTTGATTTTACTTTGCTCTCTTAAGCCTTTTAATCCGTGCACATTTTAATAGGATTGTCAGATTTTAATATTTTGTTTCTCTAACTTCCATAAAATATCAATAATGATTAATAACATGGTTATATTGCATTTATATGTTCTTACAGCATTAGTATAAAGACGTTGCGTAATTCATATTATTTATAAATAATAATAAAATATTCACACGAATATTTCAAGTGAATTTATCCAGTTTAAAAATATTAAAAAAAGAAAATTTTGTAGTAAAGTTGAATATTTATAGTTAAGAAATATTGAGTTTAATCTTGAGCTTCTGTGTTGCAAAATATCTTGTAATATTTCGAAAATAAACTTAAACATATGTACAACCAGTTTAACACTTTGCATTGAAATTATTTATATTCTTGTGGTAGAACTTTATTGCATAAGACTGATGGTGCTGCACCCTAGAGGTATAAATTCAAACTGTTGATTATATGTTTGTAATTTAAATATGTCAGTATTAAGTATGTAATTAGTTTTGAGATGTATGTTTTAACATAACCATTCTGTTATTTTATTACAAGTTTTGCTGTAACATATAATAAAATAATACTTAATCAGTAAGTAAACTCAAAACTATACCCCTTCTATGATTAACAAAGAACTCTGTATTTTCTGTAAAACATTTTATCAAAGTGTTTCAGTTAGTCATCAAATTATAAATTTTTGTTGCTTCCTTACACCGTTTTCTTAGAAGTAAAAATGAATAAAAACAAAAAAGTGTAATGTAACGGTTATTATGTCTTCCAGTAAACTCCTGATTTGAAGGTGATCATGTTTTGTTGTTGTTGTTTTACTGAGAAAATGATCTATAAAGTCTGTACTGTTCAACTAAACTGAATAACATTATGTTCAAAACAGGACTTTGGAGAAAATGGTAAGATCTTCACTGTAGTAGTAAACAAAGCTTATAACATAAACTCAATAAATCTGTAACAATTCTTTGAAAAACATAAACTAATTTTGGTTCCAATGATATTGTGATTTTATATTTTTATTTTTTTTCTCGTTTAAAAATTAAAAAATTACTGGAAGGTTAGTTGGTAATCGAAGACACAAAGTTACTGGTCGGACATGGCTCAGTGGTTATCCTGTAAGGATTCGAGGGAAGGTTAGTCTGTTGGTAATGTTTTGTTCTTTCAGTCAGTCACATGATTCAGTTGAAAAAAAACAACAGCACAAAACCAGTGTGGTGACAGGTGTTGCTCTGACTTCCTTTTGTCTGGTCATCTGTTGAAAATTAGGGACAGCTCAAGAGGCTTAACCATATGCACGCGAAGTGCCATTCCGGTTGACAATTCCAATCCTGGCCCGGCATGGCCAGGTGGTAAAGGTGCTCGACTCGCAATCTAAGGGTTCGAATCCCTGTCACACCAAGCATGCTCGCCTTTTCAGCCGTGGGGGCA
>NW_013668464.1:161699-164381 GCF_000517525.1 Limulus polyphemus | reverse complement strand
TGCGGTATTCCATGATACATGGGTTACTTTTAATACAGACTATTCCAAGTAATATACTCAATAAAGAGAACTCCCAAATTATAAGTCTGTACAAGTATCTGTCATCTTTGAGATTGACTTGACCTGGCCTACCGAGGAAGTGGACACAGTCACAAGGGCAAACTGATACAAGCTTCTAAGAGATAACAGTTATCTTATGTAACCTTTACCCAACTAAAAGAATGAGCATATGTTTACGTATTTCAACACCTGATTAACAATAATGCTTTAACTACATACAGAACACCTGCTCAAAATTTAAGAAATAATAATCGAATATACTTAATAGCTTGCTGGGAATTTAAGCCTATAGTGTATCATTCAGAATACGTCAAAATCAATGTAACCTTAAAATACATTAATTGTTTTACTGTCATCTTCTAGATGATGAAATTAATAATTGTCAGCTCTCCTTTATAGTAGGTTATTTGTACAATCACATGTGCATGTTTTAATGTCCATCATACTTCGAACCTTTAACTTTGCCAAACGACAACAACAACCTCCCGAACGAGGTACTTTTGAACACAGACCTTCATATTACACTCTAAACACGACACGGAACTCCATGAATAAACGTTTAAATTCAATACAAGTATAGGAGATATTTTCATTTATAAGAACTCAAAAACAACACGATTTTGAAAAACGTTTTAAGTTAAAACACAAAAACGAAAGAAGTTGAGAAAAATCACAACATTAGCTTGAGAACACTGATTTCCAAGATTGTTATATTGTAAACAGTAATTTTTCTAACCAAAACTATCTTGATAGGCCTCCACCACCCTTGAAAGCATATCACTCCAAAAGCCAACCATCCTGTTTGAAAAGTAATACTATCTAAACTGCAGATCACTCCTACGCTGCCAAAATTTGAATTTATGATCTACTGATTTCACTGCTAAACACAAAAAGTTTGATGGATCTATATTATCAATACCCTTAGTAATATTAAACACCTCAATCAAATCCTCTATAACTCTTCTCCTCTTCAGAGAAAACAAGTTTAGAGATTGTAGTCTCTCCTCATAGGACAATCCCACCATTCCAGGTAACATCCTAGTGGCTCTTCTCTGAACCTTCTCCAACAATTCAATGTCTTTCTTGAGGAAGGGAGCCCAAAAACTGTACACAGTACTCTAAATGAGGTCTTACAAGTGATCTATACAGTGAAACAATAATATCCCTTGCCTTGTATTTAATATTTCTATAGATGCTACCCAAAATCCTGTTAGCCCTATTGTTTAGATGACTTGAGTGATTTTTTGATCACAACACCAAGATCTTTTTGTTTCAACCACAGTGTTTAATGTATTCCCATTTAAGTTGTAACAATAATTGGAATTGTGAAACCTACATGCATCACCTTAGATTTTGGATAGTCAAACGTCATCTGCCATATATTAGCCCAATGCATCAAATAATCTAAATCTCCCTATAAGTCTGCAGCATCTTTGATACAGTTAGCCACTCCAAAAATCTTAATGCCTTCTGCAAACTTCAAACTTTTGTTAGTCATTCCAGAGTCAATATCATTAATATAAATCATACACAGCAGAGGACCCAGCACAGAACCCTGAGGCACACCGCTTGGAACTATGATCCAGTCAGATCTAACTCCATTTATTACTCCTCTCTGCTTTCTACTCGCCAGCCAATTTTCTGTCCAATTTAATAACATTTCCCCCCATACCCATAGATTTAATTTTTGTAACAAGTCTTTTGTTATCAAACGCTTTCTGAAAATCAAAATAAACCAAATCCACAATATTTCATTCATCAACTCTTGTAGTAACATCCTTAAAGAATGTCAGAAGATTTGTTAAATAAGACTTACCCTTAGTGAAACTATGTTGGCTCTTTGACACTGTATCAAACTGCTTTAATTGACTCTGCAATGCATCATTAAACACTCTCCAAAACCTTTCCAACTGCTGGTGTAAGACTAACTGGCCTATAAGTGCCTAGACAATGTTTATCAACTCAGTTAAACATTGGACTAATATTAACCAACTTCCAATCTTCTAATATTCTTCCACTACTCAATGACCTACAAAAAACATTAGCTAGCGGTTCACAAATAAAGTCTTTAAGTTCCTTTAAAATTCTAGGACAAAAGTTGTTTGGTCCAGGGGATTTATCAATTTTTAGGTTTCCCAACTTTTCACTTACAATTTCAGAACTTAAAATGACACCTTTTACATCAATATTTTCCCCATACATTAAGTGCTCTGGTTGGCGCATGATACTTCTATATTCCTTCGTAAAAACTGAAGAGAACATATAATTTAATAAGTTTAACATCTCATAATCTTCTGAGATCAGGTCCCCACTATCATTTTTAAGAGGTCCAATCCCCATCCTAACATTTTGTTTACTCATCATATACCTAAATAATTCCTTATTGTTTGATTTAACTGTCTCAGCCAACCCTCTTTCATATACAGTTTTTGCCCTTTTAACTTCCGTTTTTACCAGCTCTCTTGATTTACTATAGTCCTCCATGTCTTTATTATTTCCAGTAAGTTTAAATTTCTTTAATTTATTATGTTTATCCATAATATGATATCTCAAACCTTTGCTAGACCATACAGGCTTATTCCACTCCTTTGTCATTTTTTTCTATAGGGAATATGTATGTTC
>NW_013668464.1:155104-160699 GCF_000517525.1 Limulus polyphemus | reverse complement strand
GACCATACAGGCTTATTCCACTCCTTTGTCATTTTTTTTCTATAGGGAATATGTATGTTCTGTATGCATATCAATTTTCCCCTAAATTCCTCCCACATCTGTTCAAGATCCTCTCCCAATTCTTTAGTACAATCTAGAGAAACCAGATCATGTCTCATTCCGTATCAAAATTGGCTTTCCTGAAATTTGGAATCAGGGTACTATTCTTCTTCAATTCGACATGTAGTAAAATCCTTAACCTAATATTGCAATGGTCGCTTGTACCTAAATGCTCACCAACAACAATTTTATCATGTTCACATCGGGTGCTAATATTAAATCTAATATACCTTCCTCTCTTGTGGGTTTCGTCACCAGTTGGCATATAAAAGTATCCTCAACAATTTCCAAAAACCTATTCCCTCACTGTCAGACTCGAAATTTTCCCAATCAGTACCCTTAATATTAAAATCTCCCATAATAACAACATCTTTTTCAGCTACCATTCTTATCTTATTAAACAGTTTCTCATTAGCTTCCACATTCTGACCTGGTGGTCTATAACAAATCCCAATTACAAGACTTTTCCCTTTATATCCACTAACACAAACCCAAACTAACTCAACCTCAGTGTTATTTTCTTTAATATGCTCTAACCCAACAGGATGCAATTCACTCCTCCTCCTTTTTCAATATTCTATCTCTAGTAAATAATGTGTAGCCTGGTATTTTAAAAAAAAATTCCTTCATCAAAATTGTTCAAATCCAACCAAGTCTCAGTAACACCAATAATATCAAAATTCTCAGTTTTCACAACTGCTTTGAATTCATAAATTTTATTTCTAATACCCCTAGCATTACAATAGTAACAATTAATCATATATTTTAAAATATGTTCATGTTTTATGCCTGTTTTCCTGTCAATTATATTTCCCATTTTACTAACATCATAGCCCTCACCTCTGTCTAGCCCTAGTTTAAATCTACCACTACAGCTGAGTTAATAGTCCTTGCTAACATGCTTAACCATTCATTCCAAAAAGATTAACTTTCACATTAAAATTATCCCACAAATCCAACCAGCCTGTTTGCTCATCCCTACATATTGATCTAAGCCTGGCATTCAATCCTAGTGACCTACTTAGTATCTCTCTCCCCACAATTTATTCTTGGCAATATCCCTGACAAAATCAAATTATGTTTCCTTTCCTTAAATGTCCTTATCAATGTTTTATACATATCAATAAACTCCTCAGATCCATCTTTCTATACATCATTAGCCCCAACATGTACCACGAAAACTGCATTGCTACTAGCACCCTTAACTATCTCTCTGCTTCGATCAGTTATATCCTGTACCCCTGCTCCTGGATATCGTATTCTTTTGCTAGTAATAGTAATAGGTCAACTTAAAATACAAAGTTTCAACAGAAATTCAGAGACTAATGATAAGTATACCTAATTCTTCCATAATATATTGAAAAGGTTTTGAAACATTTGACCCTTATTGATGGTATCCAGTGTAGAAAATATATTCAAGAGAAAATAATTGGTTTCTGGGTGCTTTACATCATATGCTTGGTTAAACCTATTTCCCCTTATTACCGGATGCTTTTTTTTTACTAATATAGCGACCAAAAGATCACTCATTATATTTAATTTAGAAAATAAGATATTTTAATAATAAAAAAAATAATATTCTAATCTTCGATTTTAATTTACACGTTTTTTTTATTTTGTTTTTTGCTAGAGGGAGCCTGTGATTACATCATGATGATGCACATCCAGAAGCTTCGTGTAGTATGTAGAAATAAGAATAAACTATAAATTCAAGAATCAGTTATAGGGTAATTAATTAGTTATTCAGTGTCATTTACTGAGTTAGACATTAAGAATCTGTTCATCTTTGATTTATTTAGTAAACTAGCCAGTTAGTAAGCGTGTTTGTTAACAAACGCTTGAAAATGAAATTTTGCATATACAGGATAAAACATTATTATGATTATAATTATTTTATTCTCGTGTCATAAATTATTTTTTATTAGTTTTAGGCATTTGTTAAACAAATTAACGGAAGAAAATATATCTGAAAAAAATAGGAAGTGTTATATCAACTGAGGTCTAAAACATATATAAATTTACAATTCCTTATAGTTTATTACTTTTCCATTACCATGTTTCACACCGAAGTACGCATGCAACTGACCTTTTTAAATAAGAACGACTAATCACCAGAAGAAATAATTCCAGTTTTGACTTTCCACGGTAGTTTATGCTTAGCTTTTTGTACGATACATTTTTATTTCATTTTAGGTTAATGTTAATATTGTTTTAGTGACTAATTACCAAAGCTCAACCAATAAAGCTTCAAAATTCTTCTATAATGAAAACCCACATTTTCGCTTAAATTATCGCTTGTTGCATGTGTTAAAAATTTAAGTATTATGAACATATTTCTTAACTATTTCTGATTTTTTTTATTGTTGAAATAAAAAATATACGATTAATGATTTGAAATCAATTTAGTAATTTACTCACTTGGAAATTCTAATTATCTGCAATGAACTTCACGACAAGGTATTTACAAAAGAGGTTATCCAGGTTTTCTTTGTGATCTTAGTGTCATTTTAGATTCTATTTTACGCAAATACAGGAACGTAATACTCACTACTAGTACTAGGAATGTTGAGTTAAATGTTATATTTTTGATATCTTTGTCTTCGTGGTAAGAGTTTTATTCATTTCACTTTCAGGAAATTTATTTATAAATCTTACTTAAAATATTAGCTGTGAATTTACAGTTGCTTAATTATCTTTCCGACCGTAAAGTTTTACAATGCAGTAGAAGAAGAAAAAAAGACTTCCTCTAATTTTATTTTGAATTCGGATCCTTGTTATAAATATACATTTCATTTTTTAACGTTATTGTTAAAAACAAATGAGAATTTCAAGTTCTATAGCTAGTTAGACCTACAGTTTACAAATATACCAATTTACTAAAGTAGGCCTATAATTTCCTTAATTTGTTATCAAACGTACAAAATTCCATATTATTATTGGCTCAGTTTATTTTTAGGTTTACTGTGTTATTGCAAATTACTCAATGTCGTTTTAGAATTTCTTTCATTTTATTCTGTTGTAATATTATGTTCTCTTATTTCTAAATTCATAATATTTCTTGGTATTTACCCCTTAATTTGGTTTAATTTTCGTACACACTGGTATTGCATTACAGCACATTTTAATTTTATTATTTGAATTTCATGATATCTCTGAATTTATTACACAAAATGGCGTTTTATTCAAGTCTGAACATCTAACTTCTAATTAACATTACAAGCTATATTTATTTATCAACAATTGTACATTATGAGTTAACATTTTAAACTACAAACAAAGGTATGTAATGAGTTAATAAACAAATATGACATGAATAAACATAATGTTTATTCCTCTATTACTAGTAATGCCACTTTGGAATTTTCCATGTAATTTTATCGAAATGTGTCTTGGTATTTTGACATTGACATAATGTGTATTGTCTTATAACCAGTTGATGTGGCATACGTTACTAAGTTGACAATTACAAGTTTATTTAATGATGTACCTTCACATATTTTAGATAAAAATAATGGAGTTAATTAAAATTTCAATACGCACACACACGTGTATATTTTGCAGCCATTCGTAAAAGCCATTGGCTTTCAAATGTTTATATTTGATGTAATTGATAAAATTAAGTGTGCTAATTAAAACAAATACTAACTTTAGTAGTAATATCAGGATCAAATTATTATTATAAAAGCTGAAGATCATTTTAACAGACATTTTATTTTCAGAATTACTGAATTTTAAATAATGTGAAACATGTAAAATTTTTTTCAGTTGTTCAAGCCTTCCTGTTGTGTTCATGTCTCTCAACTTTTGTAAGGCAGAGTACAACTGTCAGATCCAGTGCGATCAAGTCTCTGCTGATGGATACGAGGTGGATAATCTTGTATCGTCAGATAGAGGCAAGAGACAAAAAGGGTTTCGAGCGGAATATTTCATCAAACCACCTGTTAACATAACAGTTACATTTCCACTGTCCTTAGAAATCTCTCATATACTACTAGGAACACAGGTTGGAAGTCAACAAACAACGGGCATAGAAGTTTACTCTCAGCATTCAAAATCAAGTATTGGTTTATTTTTTCAAGATTTCAATATATTTTTTACAAAAAACTAGTTTTTGTAAGGTCCTTTCCATTTTTTGCATTATTTATAGTTCACAGTGTTCTTTGTTTTAGTGACAGTTTACATTTGAGTGTAGTTATTCCTCAGTTAGTAATCCATCATCCAAATAACATGTTTGTTGCAAATTTATTTGTTATTTTGCAAGATATTTTTGCTAAGTACTAGTACTGCATTTGTATAGGTCAGAACTAAAAAAAAAAGATATGGATGACTGGGATAAGAATAACTTTATAAACCAAGTGCTATTACTAGATTGTGAAGTATTTATTTCAGATCTAATGAAATGCTTGATGAAAGTTAATCTTGGACTATTTTCATTATTTTATGAAGTTTGCAGGAATGTATGTCATGTCTACTTGAAGTGTTGGATTACTTGTGAATATTAACTAATGATAATATAGTCAAAATCTGCCAAACATGTGAATGGATTGTTACACAAGTTGGGCAGAATTATAGATTGATATATTTCAAGCAGGTTTTAATATAATGAGGTGGGTGCATCATAGTTAAATTGTTAGAATGGAAACCAATATGAAAAAATAAATGTGTAATGAAAACTATATAATTGAATTTGTTTATCAAAAAATATATTTGAAGTAAAAAATCAATTAAGAATGGTAGTAGTATATTGGAGAAGGAATAGTTTGAATTTCCAAGCAAAATCCATGGTACTTACGTCAATGTGCATTTTATAATTATAGATTACATGAACCATGAATCATCCAATTAAAACAAGCCCACACTAGAAACATGTAGTCTACAAAGAATAGTCCCATTAAGATCATGAATGATAAAATAAGGTTAAAAAAATTTGTCAAAATGTTTTGTGTATTTTAATAATTTTTTAATCTAATTTTAAAGTTTGAATATTAATTATTCTAAGAAAGTTGGAGATTTAATAAAGCTCTATCATTTTTTCTATTTTCTGTCGGGTAACATTAGTCTTGTAAGGTTAAGTCATGAAACCTAACATTTTTGTTTGGCTGCACCATACTGGCTGTTTGGTTTTTAAATGTATTTTATTGAATACTGATTTTAGATGAGAAAGACTCTACAGACAGGTTTGATATAATTGGAAAACGCTTCAATATCACTAATTCAAAATTAGGATTTTACAACCATTACTATCGTCCTCGAGAGCTGGTCCAAGGAACCTCACTTCCTGATTTCAGTAGAAATAGTGCTGTCTTTTATCGCTTCCAGACAAAGTTTATTGGGAGTATAAACAGCATAAGAAGAATTTGCTTACGAATTACAAGAACTTTAAGTAGCACGGTCCCAGCCTTATCATTTCTTGAAGTGTGGGGGCAGCCAAGTAGGAGTTGTACCAAAGAAGCTGTGGAGTTTCTCTTAGACCTACAGCTCAAAGCTTGTAATAAT
>NW_013668464.1:139290-154104 GCF_000517525.1 Limulus polyphemus | reverse complement strand
CACACATTGTTCTGTCACGTTGTCACCCTCTGATATATATACCAGACTACCCTATATCTAGTAATCTCCCGACTATTCCCGAAGGTTCGAAAGAAGTGGCGTGACACTAGTCACGTGACCTCGCTGACGCAACAATACATTTTTATTCAAACTAAATCTTATTGAAGATCTTTAGAGTTGAAGTGAAACAAATACAACTTTGAGCCAGAATCCAAAAGTCATACTAAACTTTTAACTACGTTACTGTTAAAAATATTCAGTGCAAAAACACAAGAGAAACAAAAATCATATAATGAACAACGTGGAATTTTCAAGATAACGTTTACTTTAAACCTCGTTGCCCAGTTAACTGGGAGATTGAACTTGTTTTTATATTTTGTATTCACTGGGGCCATTGTGTTTGATTCAGTACATGAGCGATATCTCAGCAAATAGAAAATATAAGAGGTTCTTATTTTATATTCTACCTTGTCAATATTGGTAATGTGAGTTCCTAATTCATACAAAACTATAGACTTTGTGTTTTGACACCACAAAAACATCTAATGCTGCATTCAACATATCCATGTGACACACAGAAATCAATGTTTAGGTTGTCTGCCACCGTCCCTATTTTTGAAATACTGAGATGAGAGAAAGCAGCCAGTCAGCAGCACCCTACCACACACCATCCACAATAAGTGATTGACTGTCTCTCTTATAATGGACTCACAGATTAAAATGCGGGGAACATTTTATTGTATCACACGGATTCGAATCCAGCTCCCCAACTTCAAATTCCCCATTAGGTTCAAAAATATATTGCTTTTCTTCACCCATGTTTTTTCTAAGCTGTGCTATCGAGTGAGAAGGAAATTGTGTGATTTTGAATGCTTCTTTTTCTTTAATTTGTGTTTTCTCAAGTTGTGCTGTCAAATAATGGCGCAGAAGATCACAAGATTAATGCTTTAGTTTCTGGAGATTTGCATACTGATACAGTTATCTTAAAATTTCCCTATACTATTCTACCTTCTCAAAATTATGATGTATCCAGGAGCACATTTCACACCTTACAATATACTGGGCTTCAAGTTACTCACTTTTAGCAAACCCATGACTCTATCGTTCACTTTAATTATGTGGAACCCAAGATCCCCAGTCCAGCATGGTAACACCTACGTCACTCTCCACCCAAGTCACAGAGAAGCTAAAAAAATGTTATTACAAGGCAAAACTGCTTATTAGAAGATGACCACCATACTCTAAAACTTACGTCACAAAGAAGCGAACAAAATGTTATTCCAAGGCAGAGCTGCTTATCAAAAGAATTTTTATCAAATAAGTTTGTTGTTAAGCGAAAAGCTACACATGGGCTATCGGCGCTGTGCCAACTGCAGGTATTGAAACCCGGGTTTTAGAGTTATAAGATCTCTGACTCACCGCTGAGCCACTGGGGGAATATCAAGCAAGACGTGACCATAACGTTGTCCTTAATTTTTTCCAGATAAAGCGTTGTCTATTAAAATAAATGTGATATATCTTATATCAAAACTACAAAAATTCTATTCGTTTTAGCCGTCCCTAATTTTTAACTTCTAATTGAATAGTGGGATTTGACCATCACACTTAAAACACATCCACGGCCCCAAATCGTTGAGCGCAATGTTTTTTTTTTCTTCTTCTTCTTCTTGTTATTTTTTTCTGTAATGTGACCCTAATCATTAGGGCCACTCTTACTTTATCATGATATTTATGGTGTTTAAACAGCAAATCTTAATAAGGGTCACTATTGTTTGTTTGAAGTTAAGCATAAAGCTACACAATGGGCTATCTGTGCTCTGCCCACCACGGGTATCGAAATGCAGTTTATAGCGTTGTGACTCTGCAGACATACCGCTGTACCACTGGGGGGCAAGTGTCAGTAACTGTGGTTTTCTAATATTGAAACCTAGTACGACACCTAGAACCTATGACATAATTCTTACAGCTCTTTAACTTTAAAATATAGTTGTAAGTTACTAAAATAAAAATTTACAGCTGTAAGTTTTTAGGAAAAAAAAATACAAAAGATTTTATGTTTTCACGAGAAGAGAGTTCGATCGTACAAAGAACACATTACGAGAGGAAACCGATTTCGATAAAACCTGACTCAGAATCCTAAATCAGAGAACAACTGCAGAAAACATAATATTTTCCTTTATCAGCACAAGACGGATGGAGGCTTTGTAAAAGAAGGAAAAAGTTTTCGCATACGAGCTTGCAGAGAAAATGGAAATTTTCTTTAAAAAGTAGATTTTTTTTCACGATAAAATATTACACATTTTCCAAACGGAATTTTATGAGTCTGATTGACTTTGATCCACAATAAAACGTCAAGGAAATGTCTACTCCAACATTGCCTAAACAGCCAGTGATCCTCCGAGAAATGAATTTTCGTGCTGCATTGCTAGTTTGTCAAAAAATGAGCTCAAGGGACTTGCTTAAACACTATGGATCGCCAAATCGGCTTATCAGATGGCAAGGCAACTGAAATAAGTACAACAGAACTATTTGACAGCGGCAAATTTGAGCAACTTGCCAAATCCAATAAAAATTCCTTTGTAGAACTTGAAACCCAAACGAATTTCCTTGGAGAGATTTATCTTTACGTAAAATACATAAAACCTATAGTAATCCTGATCGTCCTAACACAAACATGGCTACCAAAAAGATATTCCATTCCGATTACTCCTTATGTCATGGCCCGGCATGGCCAGGTGGATAAGGCGCTCGACTCGCAATCTGAGGGTCGCGGGTTCGAATCCCCGTCACACCAAACTTGCTCGCCCTTTCAGCCGTGGGGGCGTTATAATGTGACTATTCGTTGGTAAAAGAGTAGCCCAAGAGTTGGCGGTGGGTGGTGATGACTAGCTGCCTTCCCTCTAGTCTTACACTGCTAAATTAGGGACGGCTAGCGCAGATAGCACTCGTGTAGCTTTGCGCGAAATTCAAAAACAAAACAAACAAACATCCTTGAAAAAGGGCATCATTCATAGAAAAAAACGTAATATATATATATATATTAATTTTCAGATATATGATTGGAAAAACTATGTTTAAGCGGAAACCAGAAAAAAAAAAAGTGGTTGAGCGTGGCTTAGTTAGTTAGCATACCGGACTTTGAATCTGAGGTTCTATGGTTTACATCTTGTTGCCGCAAAATCGCTCTCTGCGCTTTGAGGCCGTAGGTACATTATAAGTGTGACGGTCAAAAGAGTTGGTGGTAGCTGCTATTGAGTAGCTGCTTTACCTCTAGTCTGTCATTTCAAAAATAACGGACGACTTGCGCAAATAGCTCTTATGTAGCTTAGCGCGAATATCGAAACAAACAAACAAATAGAAAAAGAAACAGTGATCATTTAGCTTTGTGCTTTAATAACAAAAACAACAACTGATACTACAGCATCCGTATCTTAAAGTAAACAGTGATTGTTTAGCTTTGTGCTTTAATAACAAAAACAGCAACTGATACTACAACATCCGTATCTAAAAGTAAACAGTGAGGGGCATAAACTAATGTGTTTACAATACACGTAAAAACAAAATATTTTTTATATCTATATTTTGTAAACTGTCTAAAATCGGGCGATAATTGCTGCACAACAGAAATTGTGTATTTTACTCTACACGGTTTTTCACTAATGGCGCCTGCTGTGGTTGCATAGCAGCAGCACACGTTTTACTTCAACAATAGTTTGCTTATTCATGGTATTGATGTTTCAGTTGGCCATTAAACTGCTGGCTGTGAACGCTTTGTGGATTTTATTTTGTCGTGGTTGATCTCGGATAGGTTTTAATCAACTTGAAGTTGGAAAAGCTTCCTTCTTCACTGTGGATGGTGATAGGCAAAGCCAGCACAAGCCTCAGTGCAACAAAAGGGTAAAAAAATGACGATGTTAATCTGTTCTTACACATGTATTCTAATGCACGTTTTGAAGCCATTTAAGTCACTCTCCACGAGAGCCTGCAATTTCGTCAAATGGTTCTGTTGTACTTAGTTCAATTACCTTGCAATCTGATAAACCAACTTGGAGATCCATAGCGTTTAAGCAAGTCTCTTGAGCCAATTTTTTGACGACAACGAAGCACAAGAAATTGAACAATGAACTGTGTTCCTATAGTTGCTGAAGGTGTTTTCTCAAAGAATCACTGGCTGTTTAGGCAATGTTTTTGTAGAAATTGCCTTGACGTTGTACTGTGGACCAAGGTCGGTCGGGCTCATAAACTTCCATATGGGAAATATTTCCTATTTTATCGTGAGAAACTCTGTTGTTCTTAAGAAAATTTCCCAGTGTTTCCATTTTGTCAGCAAGCTCCCTTGCGAACACCATTTCCTGTGCAAAGCCTTCATTAATATTGTGCTGAGGAGTGGAAATATTTTGTTTTTTGCAATTGCAAAATAGCTCATGGCATGTCAAAATCAGCTCTTGCAGTTGCTTGCTAGCGAAGTTGATCCAATACAATCATATCATACCACAAGACTAGCCACAAATGTGACACTTAGCATCTTAGCAGTGATAATATTTACTTCAAATTACAACTTTTATAAAAAACATTTTTTTTTTTTAGAAAGCATGCAGAAATAAAGCATTCCACAAATGTTTAACTATTACACGTAATGCTGATGTTTTTAGATAGAATATTGTAAGAAGAAAAACCATATTCTTTCGCAAATTTATTTTCAAACTAAATTTATACTTGTTCTTTCTTCAGCAAAACTACATTCTCCTGGTGAACACAGTGATGAAATTGTCCACATACCAGAAGAATTCATAGATTCAATATCATGTGAAATTATGTCCCTTCCAGTTTTACTACCATCTGGCCACACCATTGACCAGTCTACTTTAGATAAATACATTAATGTGGAAGCATCTTGGGGTAGACTTCCAAGTGACCCTTTCACAGGAATAGTATTTCGCAAAGGATGTACCCCTCTCCCTAACTCAGCTCTGAAGGCAAGATTGGATCTGTTTTTGATAAAACATGGAGATCAGTTTAAAGATGTTGGTCGGACTGTTGGACATTCAAGCCGCATTCACCAGCCAGTTTCTGATAAGATACGATGCCAATCTTTAGTTAATACCGTTTTTAATGTTAAAGCAAGTAGTTTGTGTGAACTTACATCGACTGGAAAAGTAACTGAAGTCAGTCAAGGCAAGCTTAAATGTAAAAGATCAGTCTCTCCAAATATTCCTCAAGGGGAGAAATATAGAAAATTGGAGCTCACCAGTGTTCGTCTTGATAACCGTGCACCTAGTGTAGAAGTGGAAAGTTCAACATATAATGTCCAAGAAGAGAATAACCATGAAGAACGTCTTTCAAGAAGCTTGGATGAAGCCTTACAAGCCACACTTAACTCCCTGACATTAAGAACTTGTTCATCAAATGCGTTACAACATCAAGGAGAACGCTCCATTCATAGCTCAACAAAACATGGTGACTGTGGTCATTGTGATGGCACTACTTTAGTTATTTATCGCCTTCCTTGTAGCCACGTGATTTGCAGAATGTGTTTAACAACAACAGCTAATCGAAATATCTGTACACATTGCAAACAACCTTTTCAGTCTAGTGATGTTACTAGAGTCTTTCTATAGTTAAAATCTACTTGTATGAGTATTATATGTAAAACTAAAAAATAGTGAAAGAACAAGCTAATATTTTCACTCTGATATTTAAAATGTTACCATAAATGTTTTATGTTCTGTCAGTGTTCATTTAGTAGAATAAATAAATGAACATTATTTTTATCTTCCAGAATTAAAATATCAACTGTAATTCTTAATCCAGGTTGGCAAATAACATTAAATGTTTGTCTTGAGTACTTGAAAATATGTAAATCACGTGCTCTGAGGATTGAAAATAGAACTTGTCACGTGGAAAGTATTAAATTTTATTTGTTTTTTTAAACAAATCTGATTGTTTAAAATATCAGTAAAGTTACAGAATACTTATATTTGCTGTAATATATATATATATATGATTTTTTCAAAGGAATTGATGGTGTTTATTTGTATGTTTGTATAATATTTTACTTTCGTGTATTAGTTCATTAATTTGCAAATACCACGACCATGTCATCATATACACGTGTGTGTAACTAGTGACTTAGAACAGGGAAAAAGCAAATAAATTTGATTTCATCAGATAAATAAGCACAACATTTAATTTTTCATAATATATTTGTGTTTTCAACCATGTCAGTCTGCAGCTTTGACGGATAGTACATTCATAATTAGGACATTTTGCTGAATAGACAGGAATTTAAACAGTTAAGATTTTATTCTTTCATAGCAGTTACTACTTTTATTGTACGTGTTGTGCTGCGGTTATTATTGCATTAAGTAGGCTGTTTTGTAAGACTGTATAGTGTTTTAAAAACACGTCAGAATGAGCTACTCTATATGCAAATAATAGCTTTAACGAACCTGAAGAAAAATTGACACAAAAAAATTGGCAGGTAATTGTCTTTAGTTTATGGATGAAGATGTATTTTGAGTGAAATTCATAATTTTATGTGTCACTAATAGCATATATCAAATGCTTGGTAAAATAATGTCATTTTGTTGCCATGGGTAAAAGTAATGTATATAATTATATATATTATATGTATTGAATGTATTATACGTAATATTATATATATTGAATGTTGCTAGAAAGTGAAATAATAATTAATAAACAATGATATTTTATATTTATTTTTTTGGTAACTTCACTTTAATGAATGTGTTTTAGTAAACACAGTTTTAAAGCTTCTCCATGAATATTATATACATTTCACCATTGTAAGAGGCTTAACTGTATTTCTGTGGTTTGCTGACCCAAGCTGTGTTGATGAGCCTTGAATAGGTAAAACTGCAGTGTACAACAGAGGATTCAGTGAATCAAGGAATGCATTAGGCCTTTACGTCACAGATTATATTTTCAATTTTACCTTTGATGAACTGAAAATAAATCTGTAATGTAATAATTAAATAGTTGGTTCACTGTACTGGGTGCCCCAGAAGTCTGGACCCATAGGGAAAAACACACAGTTTATTCTTTAATGTATTTATTATTCAAATTGCATGCCATTACCAGCCATACACATGTCAATTCTTGGTATACTGTGACATCAGGGTATTTTATTTCCTGAAATATGTACAACTGACATTAGAAATGTGTTTGTTGAACTTTAAGTATATAATGTCTATTTTCCCTATTGGTCCAGACTTCTGGGATACCTTGTATAATACTGAATAATAAGTTAGGTGCAATGTCATGATATCATTCAGATACATAAATTTATTGAAGTTACTATACAGTGACTTAAAAATCCCATAAATAACATAAAGTAACTTAACAAGAACTTACTGTTGGTATTCTATAAAGAAATGTTATTGATCTTCTTGATTCACTCAGTAATTAAAATTAAATAGTCAACAAACAAGCTCCTGCACATTGGGGTCAACATTTGAGGATACAGAAGTGATTTAAGTAGTCAAAGAACAAGCTCCCATAGATTGGGATCAACATTTGAGGATACAGAAGTGATTTAAATAGTCGACAAACAAGCTCCTGCACATTGGGGTCAACATTTGAGGATACAAAAGTGATTTAAGTAGTCAAAGAACAAGCTCCCATACATTGGGGTCAACATTTGAGGATACAGAAGTAATTTAAATAGTCAATGAACAAGCTCCCATACATTGGAGTCAACTTTTGAGGATACAGAAGTAATTTAAATTGTCAATGAACAAGCTTCAATACATTGAGGTCAACATTTGAGGATACAGAAGTGATTTAAATAGTCAACAAACAAGCTCCCATACATTGGGGTCAACATTTGAGGATACAGAAGTAATTTAAATAGTCAATGAACAAGCTTCAATACATTGGAGTCAACTTTTGAGGATACAGAAGTAATTTAAATTGTCAATGAACAAGCTTCAATACATTGAGGTTAGCATTTGAGGAAACAGAAGTGATTTAAATAGTCAACAAACAAGCTCCCATACATTGGGGTCAACATTTGAGGATACAGAAGTGATTTAAGCATTTGTAAAAGGGGAAACATTTTAACCAAATTAGCTATTTGATCTTTTTTTTTTTTTGTTACAGGTTTTTAAACCTATTGAATGTATGATGAAATAGTTGAATTGATAGCTTTGTTAACAATAAAACTATATTCCTTAATATGCTCTTTAACTTGTGCTTTGTCTATTTTATATCTTCAAAAGTCAGTGCAGTCCACACTACAGTTTATTGAGAAATAAAAGTTTTTTAGTCTCTGCCCCCAGTGACACAGCAGTATGTCTGCTGACTTACAATGCTAGAATCTGGGTTTCGATACCCGTGGTGGGCAGAGCACAGATAGCCCATTGTGTAGCATTGTGCTTAATTACAAACAAACGATTTTTATTCTCTCTAATGTAGCACAGAAAAAACAATCCTACAAAAATAGGATATTTCTCCATGCTTTGAAGATGAAATAAAAAATTTCTTATTATTAAAATAAAATTGCATTAGAAATATTGGAAACCTGTGTTAAAAGATGATGTATATTTATCCCCAGAAAGCATGAATTTGGGGTTTAATACAAGGTGAAGCAACTATATATACAGAAATAAAACTGTCAATGTATAAGTCATATTTGGAGTACAGGATTCAGTCTTGGGCTCCTTACCTTAATGGCACTGAAATCTTGGAAAAAGTTCAGTGGAGAGCTACTGAGATAACACCTGGAATGGAAGGGTTGTCATACAAGGATAGGTTAAGATCCCTGAACTTGTTTTCTCTTGAAAAAAAGAAAAATTCAGAGGAGATTTTAAGATTGATAGGGTTGATGCATCATCTTTTGTCATACTAGTGGTAAATATAGGGGAGACGAGTATAAATTTTGGCAGGGTAGACATCACCTTTGGTTTAGACAGGTTTATTGTTCTAATAGGATGGTTGACTTTTGAAATGGTTGTCTTCAGGTGTGGTAGATACAGTTAATTTAAGGGAGTTTAATGAGAGACTGGATAAATATTTGAATGATAAGGGGTGGATTGTATTTTGTAGTTTAGTATAGTGGATGGAATGGCCCAACAAGGTTGTATATTTCATTCAGAACATCGTTTTTTATTTTCAACATTGCATTCTGAAGCAAACAGTAATTAAGTTGATGTTATTTGTCTGCATAATATTTTCTTTAGTACCAATTAAATAATAAGATTTGCTCCACTCTGTACTCCAGGAACTTAGATTCTACATGCAGTTACTCAAAAATTAATCTAGTTCTTGTTGAATATGAAAGAATAATTTACCCAGTGAAGTTGTAAGACAAAATGTCCACCAATAAATATACACATCATGGAGATAAAGGTAATATATTATTATGGTATATAATGCCTTATGTTGATGAAGTGTGATAAGTGGTTTTTGTGTGGGGCTATAGCCTCAACAACTTTACAGGTGGGCAACAATTACAAAGACACCAAAGCTTAAGAGAGCGAATTTATAAATATCTTTAAAATTATCAGTATCATTACACACACAGACATATATATATATATATTTATACACATTCAACAGTTATATTTTATAAGTTACATCATTATTTAGAATTTTAGCCCTTGTATTTTTTCACCACAATTAGTGTATCATGGAGGAAGGGCACCACTAATGTTAAATTACTGAGATAGCAAAAAGAGCTGAGACCTTAACAATGAATCCTAAAGCACCCATCTTGTGACATTAATCCAGTTTGTCATTTTTCAAGAGGAAACAGTTTTGGAGATCTTAACCTTTTCAAAAATACATCCTTGTTAGAATGTATTTAGTGGATAAAAGTTAAAATAGCAAATGCTCTGTCTGGTAAGAAGATCTTGCTAATGGAATTGTTTGTGTGATTACATTCTAAACATAATTTCTGGACGTACTATGGCTAAGTCAAAAATGTTATATGCTAGTTTCATAAAAGCATAAAATAGCCATTGTTGCCTGTTGATACTATTTAGCTATACAGGTTAGATAAGATTTAAGTTTACTTCATCGTTTTCCATAACTACTGAGTGTCTCTTAGTAAATTTAGATCCTTTCTGTGGATCTGGGAGGGTCAGGTTCTTTTTAAACCTCTTCCTCCCACCTAAACTATTATTAATTTTAAGCTTGACTATAGTAATTAGCGTGCTAGTAATGGATTCATTTGTATTTTCTGGTACCTTTTCAGGACCATGTATTTTGTCGAATTGCTGATATTATATGGTCTGGATATGAAGGATTTGTTTGCCTTTTTTAGCCCTGTGTAGTTGTGTTCTGCGGGGTTTGTATTACTTAGTTTACGAATAGTTGTATTATGTGAGGTAGTAATGGTGTGAAATGTTGTTTGGCAATTGCTATGAATAATGTGATACAGTCGTCTTGATTTTTGGGGTTTCGGTATTGTGTGATAAATTCAAATAAAGTATTTTTGGTTGCATTTGTAATTAGGTTTACTGTTTGTTCATGGCTTGTATGTTGTTACGTTATAATATTTGTGGGTTGTGTTTGATTCATTTGTTTATTGATTTTGTGTTTGTGTGCATGCTGCCTATGCGTATGTGTAAGATGTAGACTGCACGTTCGTGTTTCTGGTTTCTGTAGTTTTAGGTGTCAGTAATAAGGGTGTTTTTTCTGTTCTGTTTACGTTTGCTTCCGGGTACTGTGTGTGTGTGTATCGTTTGGATTTGAGTTGTTTTGTATATTAAAAATTCGTGTTTTGATGTCCTTATACTTAGGATATCCTTTGTAATTTGCTGTGTGTTGCTGCTGGCAGTTACAGCATTTTGGTTCTATGTGTTCTTTAGGGCAGTATGAATTGCGGTGCACTTCCCCACAGTCCACACAGCATGGGAGAGCTTTACATGCTGCCGCTACATGTTCATAACATTGGCAGTTGTAACACTGGGTTATAAAGACTGCTGGTGTTTTCGATTCTGAAGCTCTGATACCAGAGAATGATACCTTTCGATATCTTGTGATTCGTGTTTGAATACTAATGATACCTTACGATACCATGCTCTAAATATCTTGTGATTCATGTTTGTGTACTTTAATCATGTTCGTGGGTTTTTTATGTTTTGCTGGAGATAATTCGTTCAGTTTTATGTTTTTGTGTGTTACTTAATTTCCAATTCGTTATGTTGTCATGCTTGTATATATATCCTTATTTCAAAGGATTTAGGATAAGGTCGTGTTCCCGGTATGTATATATTGATACTTAGACTAGCAGTATTATGAATTTGTAAAAAATATGACGACGTTTTGCCATCTAGTGCCGATTACTTAAACTATCTTTAGTGAAAGCTATCGCAATTAAAAAGAAAGAAATATAGTTATTTTCGTATTTTTAAGTAATATTGCAAATGCGCACAATTTTTATAAAGTTATTTTTGGTGTAAAATATGGAAAATTATGACGGTGACTCAAAAGACTGTTATTGGTTATGTGTGTTTCTAATTGCTCATATCGTGTTTATGGGAAATGTCATGATTATACTACATTTTTCATAATTGACCAGCTTAGTATAACGGATAAAGCTACTTAGCTTGATAAAATTCAACATTGCTCTAAAGAGTCGAAATTATTGCAATTAACTATTTCAAATATTTGCATGAATCTCTTGGCCCCTTGTTTGTGTTCGGCCCATATTCGAGATTGCCATGTTTTGGGGAATATTTTTATTTTCAGATACACCACACTGAATTCACATTTCATAGAACGATAAAATTTAATATATCAAACAAACTTTTTGTGGCAGTGACTACTTAAAATTTATTTTCCATTAAGGAAGTTAAAATGCTGAAGTTCCCATAATCCCTAATAAAGTGTGCGCGTGCTCAGTTTATTAGCATCATCGTCTGCTACTTCACTGTTGTAGTTATATGCTTGAATTAACCAACATTTGAAGCGAGAGAAAGTTCTTTCAAGTTTGACTCAATATTTTAAGCCTAAAGTTATACTTCACTGAACTGGTAGGTATATTTTGATGTTGTGAGTAGCGATTTAGGGTTACTACAACTTACAATTAGTTTTTATCGTGGATGTTTTTAGCGCTGTGCGCACAAGGTAGCTAATCTTATGTTTTTGTCCTAATTAATTCACACGTTCACTGTGGACTGGGCTTCAAATAGGGCTAAAATAAATGATTTTAAGTGCATGGGAATATGAGCTTAACTCCTAGACTGTCTACCATTACTAGTATTAGTAATAATATTACTTCGTCCGTTACATTAACTAGTAGCAATTTCATATTAAATGTATATAAAACGTGGAAATAAATCTTAAATCAAAGAGAATTTTTTTCTGAAACAAAGAACAGCAATAGAGGAAAGAGAAACAATAATGAGTTTTTTAAGTTCTAACTCAGAATTACAATTTTAATCACACTAAGCCTAACCTGTATACATCAAGGCCTATATAGAAATTGTAGCCAAGACATATCAAGATAATTTTGGAATGATTAGTTGTTTTTCAGGCATATCTCTCCTTTTTTAATTAAAACACATTACTTGTGTTTATAATTTCTCTTAATCGTGTTTATGGTAACTTTTATGGTTATACTACAATTTCACAAATGGCAAACTTAGCTTCACAATTAAAGCTGTTTACCTCGATAAAATTCAATGATACTGTAGAGCTGGAAATAACTGTAATGAGAAATAAAATTAGGTTGTGCTGAAAAAGGAAATCTCTGACATTCGCATACATTTTAATGCAATAATTAGTAAATTACACCCTTAGAAAGATAACCGCATTCTCTAGCGGATGAAATAAACTAATCAAGGAATAAATTTTCTTTTCTTTTTTTACTGATATGAAAATAGCTACCGAAGATTTTATTTTATTTTAAATAGGTAACATAGATTAATAGTATTTATTTCACCTTCTTAATGTACGCGATTTGCATAGATCTTTAATTTAGGAAAATGTCTTAACTATTTCGCAGGAAATTACAATCCAAAAACACAGAATATCGTGAAACCGCGAATATGTCTAGCCCTTAAATTCCCAGAAGCAGATATAAATAAACATCAAATATGACCTATCATAATTTAATGAAATTTCAATTTGCATAAATTAACTGTGTTTTTACTGGTTGTAAGTTATCCAGGAAGCCACATCAGTGCTTTATTCTTACTGGAAGCTGGTCAGTTTTGCAATAATAAATGTACTTTAATAGAATAATAGTAGAAGAAGCGTTTGAACTTGTGTTATTTCTCGGTCTGGTAGAAATTAGTTTTTGTTTTAGAGCAAAGCCACATTGGGCTATCTACTCTGGCCACTGCGAAGAATCGAACGCCGGATTTTAGCGTTATAAGTTCATAGATTTACCGTTATTCCACCGGGATATAGTAGAAATAAGAAACCAAATATTGTTCTTTTGAAATCTATGGTTCAAAGAACAATTTCGACTTGTGGCTTTCAAACTAAAGATTCACTATGTCATGTACGTTGTAAGTAATGTTCTCTATGAAATTAGTACGACTCTGGAGGAGTGGCAACTTGCATGAATAATGGGCTTCAATTATCAGTATTACATTGCCTCAATGTGAAGCGTGGGACGCGATACAAATGAAAGGATATTATAAAAAATAAATACATCGGTAAACTGTAATAAATTGAAAAATAACGGTTTTTAATCGTACGTGCTTCGATAAAACTGGTAATTTATTACCCAATTAGGGATGTTAACTTGGATAAGTATTTTTCTTTAACTTCCACATGTGCGGAAACTTCACAAGGAAAGCTGTGTAAGGAGTTAGAAGTTCTCTAAGCATTAAAAGCATTGAATAATTTATGTGTTTTGAAAGTTAGGGCTTCTAAAGTATCTCGAACGTTTGTAAAATAGTGTAAAACGTAAAATAAAAAGCCAGACTGAGAGTTATAATTAATGAATTAATTCGTTAATAAGTTAAAGAGTTTCAGTGAGAGTTATTGAGTCTGTCTGTCAGCGATTCAGATAATCTATTCATAAGTGATTCAGTCATCGGGTTGGTTAGTTATTTAGTGAGTCAATTATCGTATTTGTTACCAATATATTAGCGGAGAAATTTTACACGTACGTGAGTTGAGCTTCATTTATGAGATAGGCGTACTATTAGTTTGGAATTTCCGTTTAAACGTTGTTTGTGAAGTTATGCCTACCAGTGTACGTAGCCTGTAACCTGCATTGACCATAATTGAAGAAATAAATTAATTTGCTATCGTTAAGTAGACTGGATTTCACATTATTTTTACTGAATAGTCCAAAAGAACCTGGCACATTACAATGAAAGTAACAGATTCAACAACTCAAAGCCATTTCACTGAGCTAAGGTTCACAAAAAAAAGGTTAAATCAACATGCAAAAGACCTATAATTGTCCAAGGAAGTCTACTTGAAATGATGCCACTATTTCACCATCTAAGGTAACATAAAAAACTATATATATATATATTAATATAGATCCTTATTTTTCACGGGTAAACTGAAAAACTTGAATTATAGCGAAGTTAATGGTAATGTGCATATAACGAATAAAAACCTAGCCCCAGAATATAGCAAAAGGCACTAGGAAGCTAACTTCAAGCAAGTGGGCCCGGCATGGCCTGGTGGTTAGGGCGCTCGACTCGCAGTCTGCAAGACAGATTTTTTAATTTGCCCAGGTCTCTGTGTAAGTATAAAATCTCATAGCTCTTTTTATGTTCCCTCTACAAAAGAATGCCTGTTGCAGGTAGCCATTGAAAAATAAAGGGGGAGAACATTAAATTTCTGTCCCCCATATAATACAGCAACAAGACATTAATG
>NW_013668464.1:137482-138290 GCF_000517525.1 Limulus polyphemus | reverse complement strand
ATCGTGAAGTCATATTCAGAAAGAATAAACCAGTTTTATTAAGTAAGGACTTGTGTCGCTAAAGTTTCGTCGGAACGAAGTTACGGAAAGTTAATTAACAAACGGAGACGTAACAAAGTATTTTTCCTTTCACTGTTGTTGAAATAAATTAATACAACACTATATCAGGCGTATTTATACAAACCTTTAATGCAATCTCTTCTTTCAAGAGAAACACAAGCACGTGATTTTCCAATATTTACATTTAGAAATAAAATAAAAACAACAACAAATTATTTAAAAAAATAACTTACATATTGGTATTTAATATAAAATGAAAAAAGAAACAAATATTTACAAAATGAATGAACAAGTACGCAAGGGTTAATACGTCAAAATATACAAATAATATACTTTAAAACATCCTTGACGGATCGAACAAGTTTATTACGTAACATGAAAAAAATAGGCTTAACTAATATATACAACAAATGAAACTAATGAACAAATTAACAGTTTACTTTATACGTTTTCGTTTTTATGCAGAAATGAAGTAAACACTTAAGGTCGCCAACAGTAGAGAAAGGCTTCCGGTAAAACAATGGTAAAATGGTTTACTTCTTGTTGGGCTGCGTGTAAAAAGGGAGAAAAAAAACCTGGATTAGTTTAAAACTTTTCAGTTCCACCAAATAAGTCAACATGGCTGTTCAGACATAATTACAGAATGTTATCCCAATTATATATCTTAAGTGGTAAAATATGAGAAGCAAAATAGAAATGTTATCATCGACAAATATATTGTTGCGTCATCGAGATCACATGACTACAG
>NW_013668464.1:123764-136548 GCF_000517525.1 Limulus polyphemus | reverse complement strand
ACGAAGTTACGGAAAGTTAATTAACAAACGGAGACGTAACAATATTCTGTTTTGTTTCTTGTCACGTGGAAAAAGTTATATTTGAATATTTCTGAATGTTTAACAAGCTCAAAACACTGTTTTTTTATTGTTGTCACATTTCAAGGCTAACAAGAACGTTAACACTTAATATAATTAATAAATACAATATCTTTCATAGTGTTTAATTTTCCTTCTGTGATATTTATAACGGCGTAAACATCGTTCGTATCTGTTGTGTTTACGTTTTTGTATAGTGCATCGGCCTTGGGTTCAGGTTTGTTTTTCTGCGCTGAATCGTAAACTAGGTCAATCTAGTCTTACTTAACATTATCAATGACACAACTATACGGTATCCTAAGTAGTCGTTATCGTAACAAATATCAAGACAAATTACGATTTTCAGATGATGAACGACCTACCTTTGCTGGATACAGAAATGCCAAGGCCGTGTCTAACCCGAAAGCATTCTGGGCATTACAGGTGTAAATACCCATGTCTTCCCAGATTATGTTCTGTATGATTAAATCTCCATTGTCCAGAATCTGTAAAATATTCCCAGAAAATGTAATCATTTAAACTCAAATAAAACTATATTTGCAACCGTAATTGTTTCAATTAAAACTAAATTTAACGTTTTTTTGCTTAGCTTCTCTCGAATGGTACAATATCCATGACTACTTTGATATAAAGTTTTCTTAGATGTAAATTAATGCCGTTAAATTGGAATCATTACTCTGTCGTCTATTCAATTACATATAACTCGATCATAAAAGGTAGTATACATTTACGGTTTTTTGTTTTTTTTTGCCCCCAGTAACTCAGTAATAAACTTGAGGGCTTGGTTTGTTTTGAATTTCGCGCAAAGCTCCACGAAGGCTATCTGCGCTAGCTGTCCCTAATCTAGCAGTGAAAGACTAGAGAGAAGGCAGCTAGTTATTACCACCCACCGCCAACTCTTGGGCTACTCTTTTGCCAACGAATAGTGGGATTGATTGTAAAATTATAACGCCCCCACGGCTGAAAGGCCGAGCATGTTTGTTGGGACGGCCATTCGAACCCGCGACTCTCAGATTGCGAGTCAAGCGCCCTAACCACCTGACCATGCCAGGCCGTTTGAGGGCTTACAGGCTACAAATCGGTTTTGATGCCCATGGTGGGCACAGTGTATATAGCCCATTGTGTAGCTTGGCACTTAAGTACAAACAAAAAGTCCAATTATGGGTTACAAACCTGATATGTATTTCCTGACAGAAATACATATCTGGTTTGTATCCACTCGTAATTAAGTATGCTGATAAATTAACTCTGTATATAAAACATGAATCTGTAGAACTTAAAAACGAAAGAAAGACAAACTTTATAGTGCAAATCGTATTTATTGGCACTATGAATAAAAGAGAAAAAAAAAGTCATTGTTTTTGAGCTAATAGTAAATTCGACTTCTTTTAATATTTGTCTGTTCTTGGTTGCGTATATATTCCCAGAGAACATATTTGAAATAACATTGCAAGTCTTCCTTCTCTTAGTTGTTCGTGAACGATGTTTTGTGAAGGTTTATTCAGCTAAAAACTTTTCTCGGTGTATGTATGAAAAAGTTTTCATAAGGCAGCCTTCCGCCAACTCTTGGGCTACTCTTTTACCAACGCATAGTGGAATTGACCGTCACATTATAACGCCCCCACGGCTGAAAGGGCGAGCATGTTTGGCGGGACGGGGATTCGAACCCGCGATCCTCAGATTGCGAGACGAGCGCCCTAACCACCAGGCCAATTTGAAATGTATTGTTCCCTCTAGTCTTACACTGCTAAATTAGGGACGGCTAGCGCAGATAACCCTAGTGCAGCTTTGCGCGAAATTAAAAAACAAACATCTCAAATTACTGCGAGAATAATGGCGCAGATATTGATTTTTAGATAAGTTTACGTCTATACAAAGAAAATGCACTTGTTAACTTTTAAAAACAATTGCAAAATTTGTTTGTTTGTTTTTTGTTGTTGTTTTTTTCAAGCGCGAAGCTACATAATGGACTATCTGTGCTGTCTGGGACGCAATTTCACACAATAATTTCTGTTATGTGAAGTTAATGACATACTCAATAGGTGGCACTTCATCATTTCATATAAATATATATACATAGAATTTTTGGTGTCAAGAAAAAAAAACGGCAGAAAAAATTACTATTAGTACTATCACTTATAATTAAAGAATGTCCGAACCCGCTAACACCTACAATGTACTTCTCGCCATTCTTAAGCGGCGTTTCTTTGCCACTTCTTGACCATGTCACTCTCGGTTTTGGTAGCCCTGAACTACGACAGAACAACTGGACGTCATTTCCTTGCAATTCTATACGAAAGCGTGTCCACGTGTAGATTCGTGGAGGCAAACCTGCCAAACAAAACAAAACATTTTTACAATAGATATCCTATATTTGTAACATTCATAATGGCTTACCTTACAGAGACCTTATATTTCGAAATTACTTATCAATACTTCGATAACATTGACTACATAACTGAATCTGTTAAATAAAACCCTTTCCCAGTATCTTTCTCATAACCTTACACCAAAATCTAACCAAATAAACTGACACGATCAAATACCACTACAAGTTCTGCTGATACACAGAGGTATTTGTTTTGAAAAATTAAATAACAGATATCTTTTGTTGCTTTTGCTGAAAACACATACACACTGCACTGTGTAAAAATATTCACACAAAAATGGTAATGACATAAGTTTAATCTATGTTACTTTGATGAAATTTCTCGCTCTTAGCCAAGAAATGAATAATCTACTGAAGTCAACTTTAATGTTTGAAAGAATGCTTAAAACCAAACCTGTAGTTTGTTTTATTTTTTCTGGCCAAGACTTACACCCTTGTTTTTTTACTTGTTTACCGTTTCCGCGTGCATGACTTTCACAGACGACAGTGAAGGTCAGTAGGACGCTGCTCTTTCTGTGTTAAAGGAAGAATTATACATTTTATAAGACAACAGCTTACGAACGGATAATAACTTACTGTTGTCATAAAAAAAAACGTCCAGCCATTAATAGAAATAATAATAAATCATGATCGTTTTATTTAAAGCAAGAATTGTTACTTTTTTCGTACGTTATTGTTATGTCTTATGCTTGAGCATCTTTTGGTGCGCTTTGTACGTATAGTTGTCATAGAACCGGGGGGGGGGACGTGCCCCCAATAATTAACTTGGGGACCGAATATCATTTCCCTCCCTGCCCCATTCCAGCCGAAATAAAAGGAGACTATAACAGTTCTTTAGCAAAGCTGTTACTAAGTTTTTTGTGTATCTGTATAACCTGTATTCTGGTTATTATATGAAACATTTTTATTATTTGTAGTACACAACAAACAATTTAATTTGTCTTTTGTATGTTTTTGTGTGAAATTGTTGAATAATATTTTAAAGAGTTTTTATTGGTTGTCAGACAATTCTTATTCATTTACGATTGGCGCCCCCATTGTTTTGTACGCAAATTAACAGGGTATTTAATTTTATCAATACAATTTTAAATTGGCATATAAACTAACCAAATAACTTGTTTTTCAAACAGAGAGGCTCGGCCACAGCTAATTCTTCCTCTGACACAGTGATCATTGTGTCGCTGCTGGCTCGACTGTAAGGCGTCTCAGCCACACAAGTGTAGGTACCCTCATCCCGTGCGGTGATGCAATCGACGAATAATTTGGATCTGGTTTGGCTGGCTCCATACAAAGGTAAGGTGTCGATGTTTCCATCGTCTTGAAGACTAGCCAATGTATCCTGGATGGATTGAACATATAAAAACGTCTACCATTTCTTACTTATCTAACGTATTAAAACTCAATAGGCTCTAAGCACTTTGTTTCTAAAAAAAACTCTCAGTATTTATGAGGTTGACTTTCTTTTTACTTTGAAATAGCTAAAACACGCCAACACTTTATATATATATGTGAACACGGACATAAAATATAATATAATATTGGAAAGCTGCCATGATTAATTTCCTTATTTGCAAAGCTTGCTGTGTGAAGGTTAATTTGGGGAAAATTCTGAACAGTTCTTCACCTGTATACACATTTTTACACCTTATGTGACCATGTGCGTTTATATATTACAAAGATTTTACATTTTGGAAATTTAGCAAACCAAGTGAAATGTCCCGACTTCAAACTTTACAGAAAGGAGCAATGAGCTTTATTTACATTTCAACAATTTAAACACGCTAACCACTAAATGTTATTACCACTAAATTACTAGTTTGTTTGTTGAATTCTGCCAACTCTTGGGCTACTCTTTATTAACGAAAAATGGGATTGACTGATACATTTTAACGCCCCATACGGTTGAAAGGGCGAGCATGTTTGGTGGCGGAATTCGAACCCGCAACCTACAGGTGGTGAGTCGAGCTTCCTAACCCCCATACAATTTGTGATGTCAGGTAGTTCGTTCTAATGTTCTAATGGCTAGCACTCAGTTACAACTGAGACAAGAAAGTTTCAGACAATATATATATATATTAGATTTCTAGTTGTTATCAATTAATGGAACTCCAAGTGATTATTATTCACCAACAACTATAAGTAAATATCATAAATAGTTCTTTTAAGATAAAATAACAGAGAAACTATAAAGTTTTAATGAAAAAAAAACGTTTGAACTGCATTTGGGAGGATTTAGGGATTATACAAAGGAAATTTGATATTTTTGAAATGATGAAAAGTATTTTTAATTTTAAAATGAAAATTACTTTGTTCACGGACTATTCAAAACAAATACTCAATATATTTATGGGCAAATCTTTGTTTTATTTTATTAAAGATACTTCACTAAGAAATATGACTTTTTGTATGTGAAATACTTGTAATATTAACTGAAAGACTACCAAATTTCCTGAAGATATATCCAATATATTGAGAGTTGTAAGTATTAAATTTATAAAGAATTTAAACGACTACAAAAGATCACGAGATTCGGTCAAATTGACCGACCTATGTTGTGAGAGTTGGATTGGACCACATTTGATCCACTTATACTTTTAAGGCCCTTGTTTCGAGCCGTGTGTAGCCTAGTGGTTAGCGTGCTTAAATTGTAAATATGAGGGTTCACGGTTCGTGTTCCTTTGCCGCAAAAACACGTTTCGCACTGTGGGTCCGTGATGGTGATATAGGAGTAACTGTCAAACTTCACTATTCGATGAAACAAGAGTAGCCTAAGAGTTGCGGTGGGTGTTTTTTACTAGCTTCCATCTCTCTGGCCTAACAGTTCGAAGTTAGGGACTCCTGTGTGCATACAGTCCCTGTGTAGCTTTGCGTACAGATTTTATCTCTGTGTTAGTTACATATCGTCGAGAGCAGAATTGCCTTACCTGAATTAGTCTCTCGCCGTCTTTCAACCAGTGAATGGTTGGAGGAGGGCTTCCCACAGCTTGGCAAGACAAAACTTTACTCTCGTAGGGCAACATTGATATAGTACTGGCGGGAGTTTTTGTTAAACGTAGATGGTGATTAATCACTGAAAAATAATTCATTGTTTATTACCTAACTAATCACAACGTGAAACAAAAACGTTCAAAAATAGATGAAGCCTATATAATGTGGAAAATATATGCAACTTACGCCTACGCCAAAGATTCATTAATCAAATAAACCCTAAAAACGGAATGTATTTCTATGAATACTGTATTTTATCCCAATAACGTAGAAATCATGATAATCAGATATACATTTTAACAATGTTGCTGGATTTCTTTAATTTTACGCGTTAGCCTAAATTGGTACTGATGTAGCAGCATGAAAAGCCGAGTTAGATCATCTTTGGACCTATAGTCCTATACTTAAACTCATCCGAATTCTAAAGTTTAAATTAAACATATATATCTACATCGTAATAGTCGTTTGACAAAATACAAAATAGATTAAATTTCTTTATGAACCATGGCCTACTTCATATTGTTGTAGTGGTTTCTATTATTGTTATTATTTTATTTGGTATGAAGAACAATAAGAAATCTAGACTTCTTAATGATGACTGGAAAGTTTTATTATCAATAAGCTGTGTGGAAAGCTAACTTTAGGGCACAACATTGTTATGAAACTCTGAAGGAAATTCCTGGCGTTAAGCCACGCGACCATTGCGTGATGTCAATCCTCCCTTTGACCAAACAACGGTACAAACGACTACATTAAAAACATGGCCTATAACAAAATAAATAAGAGTTTTATTTCTAGACTTAAAAAAACAAACACACTTATCTGAAGTCAAAATTAAATATATAACTTTTTGTTTTTGTTGATTAGAATAATACATTTATATTCACCACGTGTTTTAGACAAACATACATAGCCTAAGTTTATCATTCAAAGAAATTTTATGTATTTTGATTCGTGATATGTGAGTAGCTTGTTACGAAATCGAAAGCATAACACGTATATTTTGAAATTAGAAATATATGTCTAGATAACCACATATCTTTATTGTATAGGGAACTGTTCTATTAACTGTGTCAGATTGTATACATTCACAAAAACTTCTATATTATCGAGAACCCTTGTTCTTTTAAACCACAAATCTTAAACCTAACACTTCGAGATGCCAGTCTGGAAAATATACATACAATTGTTTTATTCTAATATATATTTCTTTATGGAAGTCAATATTGGCCGATCTGTTGAAGGAAAGCGTTAAAAGTTTAAGTAACATATATTTTTTTCTACGCCATTTCCTATAATTGGTTGATAGAATCAAAAGTTACAAGAAGTATTTATGGGCTAGTTTATTATCATCAATATTTCGCGTACCATTTACTTCTATTCCTTTGAACTTTTAGGCTTAAGTTTTGAACTATTTGTTTCGCTATTGTTTGCTTTTAATGATATATTTTCTTATTACTGTTTTGAAATCAAGGATGCATGTTAACACTAAACTCTTAATTAAAATCAAGACCAAATATTAACCAATACGTACCGGCTTTTGAGTCCTCTCGCCTAGAGACGGGCCCAACCTGTAATATTAAAACAAAAGTAATAAGGCTTTCTAGAAAACATGGGTACGGCGTTCATATTCAACATTTATTACAAACACGAAAGCTTTTTTTTTTGTTTTGTTTTTAAATAGTGGTATTGAATATGTTGAGTACGATATTCCCCTCTGCATCTTACGAACTGCAATTCTTAAAGGCCCCAAAAGTAGTACTTTTATGATTAAACTGTTCGAGAACAATGTTCGTTATCGCATCACGTAGTATCCTCGGATTCACTAATAACCCTCACGCAAGATTTATCGCATCATGTAGTATCCTCGGATTCACTAATAACCCTCACGCAAGAGTTATCGCATCATGTAGTATTGTCGGATTCACTAATAACCCTCACGCAAGATTTATCGCATCATGTAGTATATTCGGATTCACTAATAACCCTCACGCAAGAGTTATCGCATCATGTAGTATCCTCGGATTCACTAATAACCCTCACGCAAGAGTTATCGCATCATGTAGTATTGTCGGATTCACTAATAACCCTCACGCAAGAGTTATCGCATCATGTAGTATCCTCGGATTCGCTAATAACCCTCACGCAAGAATAGTGACTGCACTAATTGGAATAACTGACTCTTTGACCCGGTTGAGTTGGAGAAAAAAGACTGGACACTAGTATACAGTAACATAAAAATAATGAGATTTCTGGAAAAAGACAAACAGAATGAGGGACAATACTGCTCTTTAGTTTTTAGAGTGTTATCTCAAAAAAGTCTGGATAATATATATATATATATATATAAAATTAAAACAGGGAAGATTCATCCTCCAGCTATTTTTAAGTCACTAGAAAACACTAAGACAAAGCCAGAGAGTTCTCCAACGACACCTTCCATGTGATAGTTCAGTAACTCCAAAGGGAAATTACCTATGCAACTTGGGAGATATTAATATCAAGACATACAATAGCAAGGGTTTAAAATGCACTTCAATACAACACATACGTCAAACGTGTGGGAGTGTGAAATATTCTGAAAACTTTGATGAACTTTCTAAGTTAAAAAAGAAAGAAAATGTGACATTTTCCTAAATACTACATCTGTTTTAAACAATGAGATTGCGATGTTTCTTTTCAATCACCTGTACGTCAGTCATTTAGATTATGGCTGAAAATATCCTTAATACTGAGTGTATCCAACTAATGAATCAAATACATATTTAATCTTCTTGTTGTTTTCTTTATGATACTTTGTACTTCCTGTTAGTTTGTGACATAAAATTAGTTTCATTTAATTAAAAGTTAGATTTTTAAACATTCTAATCTGTATAGTTGGCTTTCTTTTAAATGCAACTTATTAATAAATACTAGAAGCTGTATAGTTCTTTATAGACTAAATATGTAGCCTTTCTACAAATAGTGAAATGTTTATAAACACAAATGAGTACGTGTGCAAATATGTGTAGTCTAGAAGAAAAAAAAACAGTACGCTAGCTACAGTCCTTTATACGGCTATGATATACTAAACTGGTCTGAAAACCTTAAAGATGGTAATGTGTAAGATAATTACCATCAAGAAGTATGATGTAATAAACTGGTCTGTAAACCACGAAGAATGTAGTACGAGGGTTAAAGACCACCAAGAAGTATGATGTAATAAACTAGTCGGTAAACCTTAAAGACGGTAATGTGTAAGATAATTACCATCAAGTGGTTTACAGACCAGTTTATTACATCATACTTCAAAGAATATTGTACGAGGGTTAAAGACCACCAAGAAGTATGATGTAATAAACTGGTCTGTAAACTACAAAGAATATTGTACTGGGGTTAAAGACCATCAATGGATGTGTTATCTTAAGCTGACCCGTAAACTATAAATAACGTAGTATGCACGTTAAATTCTGTTAAGGGGTACAATGTGTCAAACACAAGGAAAAGTCTTGTGTTCTTTCGTTTGATATAAAGCACTAGAGATGCCCGTGGAATATAGATAAACTTACAAAACAGTATTAACCAATCAATCTAAATATTTCCCCAAACTAACATAATTGACGTGATTTCAAATTATGATGCATTCCAAAAAACAAAACAGCATCACCTTAGTTTCTAACATTGTAAGAATTAGCTTCGATTTCATGCACACACATATAAATACATTTTGTAGTTTTACATAGGTAAAATATCGATTCGATACATTACAATTGCCTCAGTAAATAGATATCCACGTCACCACAAGGTCAGCCATTTTCTCAGGTTATTTAGAGACATGCTTCTGTGATATATGATTCATAAGCTAAAGATTATATTTTATAGAAATGTGCTTTTTTCGTGTATACAGAAACTTTATATACGTCTGTCAGTTTTTCTGTTTCTTTCTTACAGTGTCTTGTCATTATTCGAATAATGTTTTGACAAATCTCAGTAGATGGCGTCATGAGAACTGTAGTTAGGCAAAACATTGGAAATCATCTTGGAGCTACCGCGGTCTTTTCAAACTCTAGAAATCATTTCAGGTTTATTTATCGCTTTGATTTATTTCAATTTCCAACTAGTATTCCTTATCTTTCTTGCACTTTTAGCACAAAAACAAAAATTGCATCAAATAACGTTGGACATATTTTATGAATCGAAGGAGAGAAAGATAAATCCAATAAAATACCTCCGCCCACTTCCTTTGAGTCCAACATTAAACCGGTCCACAAATCGAGAAGTGATTTATTGACTTCAATAACAGGTTCTGACTATGAATCAGGACATCTTGATCTAGAATATCAAAACTACCTAGCATAGCAACTACCAAGCTAAAAATAATTGATTTGACCCGTGCCACCAAGGGCAGAAAGTATATAAATATATGCTTACCCTCGAGCCATGATGACGTGTCTGCACAGGTTGCACGTGCCGACTAATGACCAATGACAAAAGAGATAACATGGTAATGAAGCTTATTATCCGCCTGTACATTTTGAATGGCCTGAGTCTTTCTGGATTCAGATGATAATAAACGCTGTAACATAAATGAAAGAGTGTTATTTGAAATATCTGACGAATTTATTGTATTAATTAACAAACACACCGACAGAATACAAAATATAATGAGATTATTAATTAAGTTTTCATATTATTTACATCGAAGGTAGATACAGTTATTCCCCATGTGAGAATATTTCGACATCTGGCTTTTTACTAAAAGTCCCACAGTAGACCTATAGTAAGCTTGAGGGCTTCTAAGGCTGAAATTCGGGTATCTCTATGGTGGGCACGGCACAGGTAGCCCATACTGCTGGACAACAAACAAACAAAAGTATTTTCAAAAGACAGTAAAAAAAAAAAGGATTTTTCACAACTCAAGTTACAGTGTTAAATATTTACTTTATAATATTTCGTTTTCTTTAAAAGTAATTATTTCGCCCAGGTTCCGACTTTTGGTTAAGAGTCTGCTTAGTTGAATCAACCATATAACTTTCCACCAACTGACGTCAGCTAGCACCCCGTCTTTCACATTTGGGCCGGGCGTGGCGCAGTAGCTATATGTGTTTTGCAGTAGATCGAAAGGTCCGAGTTTCGAGCCCGCGATATGCCAGCGAACACCCTCCACACTTTTAGATGTGGGCGCGTTGTACAAGTAACAGGGAAACTCGCTATTAAGTTAAGAATTGTTGTGCAGGCAAAGGTTACTGCCCTTCCTCTGGTTGGCAGTTCAAAGGTTAGGCCCGAAACTCGGGGATTCCGACTGGCTGTTTAGTTCATGTATAATGCATAAAATTTCATGATCAGATAGAAAATATCGATTTCACATTTGCTGTTGCCACCATCTTTAGGCAATTTAACCAACTGTGACACTGCAGCTGAAATAATCTATTTTTGAGTCGCCACAACAGGTTGAATATTCAAAAGTTCCGAAATTCCAACTTAAACATAATTATAAAGAATAGTATCCCTTTATTTCCAACCTTAAGTAAAAGTTGAGTCACCCAACTGTGGCGGCACCTGGTGGAAACAAAATTCATGTCCTGAATACTACTGAAATAATTCTTTAAAAAAAGAAAAAATCGAATTCTGTGTTAAAAAGATAAAAGAAAATGAAATCTGTCCAACCTGGACACAGCTGAACAATCTCAGTAGATCAGAATACGAAAATGTGGAGAAACACAAAACTTATTTCTTCGCAGTAAATAAAGTCCCTATCAATCCGGCTGAAGACATATCACATCTGACGAAACTTTTATATGTCTGTTCACTGTTGCGGCTTTTGTTTCAATGTTTAAGAGTAGATGTAGGTGAATTACAATTGGAATCTTATGTGAGTTTAATTATTCAACTATTTTCTCTACCATTTCAATCGTTAAATATTTTGCGTCGAATGGCATGGCATATAAAAAAAGGGTCTTCTCTATATAAGTGTACAGTGTTTTCACGTAAACGTCTGTACCCTGTATATAAATGTATGGTGTTGTCACATAAAACGTCAGTTATCCTGTATATAAGCATACGGTGTTGTCACATAAAACATCACTAATCTGTATACAAATGTACAGTGTTTTCACGTAAACGTCTGTACCCTGTATATAAATGTACGGTGTTGTTACATAAAATGTCAGTATCAAATATATAAATTTACGGTGTTGTCTCATAAAACACTAATATATTTTTGAAGTGGTGGATACTTAGTAATAAATACAAGTGGTGTTTTCATATAAATCACTATTATTTTTTAGCTTAAGTGGCAATATGAAATACTTTATTATTGTGTTTAAATTGTGTTGTTGCATAAATCACTAAGAAATTATGTCTAAATTACGTGTTTTAATACTTTTAGCACTAAACTACCCTCTAAATTAAATAAATGATGAAACAACCAAGTTTTCCTACTTAGGTGTGACACAAAAGAAATGTTTTTGTCTCATCGCAAATAACCTGTTTAATAATTTAGTAAATTGTTACGGACGAATGTTAGCCCCTTTAATGCTGCAAAGCTTTCAGGGCTAGAACTTTTTTCTCATTCATATTTATGAGCATGTTCTATATTTAGCGTCCCTTTAGGCTTGAAATACGTATTATGCTAATGTGTAGCTCGAATAGAAGTTTATTGGTTTCTCACCTGCAGAGAACTTTGAAAAGGATGTTCCAGAAAGACTTGAGGTTTATGTTCAGATTAAACATCGTATGCACGAAGAGTCAAGGTTTATAAAAAGCTTTTGATCCTTCTATCGATATATCTAAAGCTAAATGGTCAGAATAAAGAAAATTCCATATTCAAAATAATTATTTCTTAAAATCTACTTGTCCTAGTAGAATAAAATATCATCAAATGTACATTGCGAATCATAAGCTTTATTCAGAAACGTTTACATGTGATATGAAAGGTTTTCAGAATGCTTTGTAATATGCAGGTATACTACGTGTTTTCTACCCCCTTATTTAATATAAAATCTTACAACATTTTTGTACATACGTTGTATGTAGTTTTATCATAGAAAGTCGGTTCAAGGAAGTAACTAAGGTCCTTTCGCTCTTGTTACTTATTGAACTAGGTCACTTACCTATGGTATTCCGTACACTTTCTTGTGGAAAATATTTCTGTAACGTTTAACATGCTATGTAAAACCGAGCAGGGATGTTTTCACCTGGCAGGTAAATTTAAGGACCATCCTCCCTTATTTTCGCTGGGAATGATTGACAGTCACGTGGGTAGCACATCCACCATGAAAAGTATAGTGTATAAAAGATTGTTTCATGTATATAATGTTACATTTACTCAGTCTGGAACAAAGTTCGGCT
>NW_013668464.1:121376-122980 GCF_000517525.1 Limulus polyphemus | reverse complement strand
GGTCATATTAGTGATATTTCAAATATATATAGTTTTCTTTAGAACAATCCTGTAGTTTTGTCCATAAGTTTGATCATATCATGGGTGTTTTTATAATCATTCACCTATAAAATATGTTCCACAAACACGGGAACTGTCAGACCTAAAAATGTCTGGAATGATGTTTCATTGGTGAATTTTTATGTTCTAAATCCGAATCCTGAATTTTTCCCCATACGGTGTTTTCGCGGAGAAAGTGTGCTCTTGGGAAAAATCATGGTTTTGACCTCCAAGCTCAAATACCTAGGTCGGAGGTCAAAGATATAAATTTTCCTATTTCTACCAGCCATTTTAAGCTTATTAACAATTGTGTAATTTGTGATTATTTATTTTCTGACTGACTGTTTTGGTTTTATGGCTTTTTACCCAGTTATTTAAAGTTGTGTATATTAACCTAGATGAAGCCGCAAAAGCGAAACGTTGGTTGAAATAAAAATATATTCTTTTATATTTATCTGGTTGTGTAAAGGTTGTTTTTATAAACTTTATCAAAATATTTGAAGTCAAAGAGTATTTAAAAAAATATATATTTTATTTGACACAGTCAATAAATTTTATACATATATTTGTCAAAATGTCTATAAAAAGTAAACTGGCAGAGATCGGATTCAAATCTTAAACTGGCTTTAAGTTAACCATCAAACCACACTGGTTTAGGGCCTGATTTAAGTTAACGCCCTTTCAGAAGTGACATAGATTTTTGATAAATAACTTGCAGAACTATTAATGCACTATATGGCTTGTGGGTCCATGTCATAGTTGGTTGCACGGTCACTAACAAAATATGATAAACAAAGATAACACCCATAATCTCACTAATTACAGCTGACGTTTTCTATGTACTTTACATAGAAATTGAGTGATTTCGCTCAAATGTTTGTTACTTCATTACAATCAGGGATACCAGGCAAAACATTAAACTCTTCAATACGATGCAATATGCGGATCCTACTGGTAGTGAACGGTATATACACAAGTCAGCAATTTGAAGGTAAAATGACAAACACAACAACACTGCAATGGCAAGGAACGAGTATGTTTTATACGACACTGTTTAAAGAAGAAAAACAACAACACTGCAATGGCAAGGAACGAGAATGTTATATACGACACTGTTTAAACAAGAAAAACAACAACACTGCAATGGCAAGGAACGAGTATGTTATATACGACACTGTTTAAAGAAGAAAAACAACAACACTACAATGGCAAGGAACGAGTGTGTTATATACGACACTGTTTAAACAAGAAAAACAACAACACTGCAATGGCAAGGAACGAGTGTGTTATATACGACACTGTTTAAACAAGAAAAACAACAACGCTGCAATGGCAAGGAACGAGTGTGTTATATACGACACTGTTTAAACAAGAAAAACAACAACACTACAATGGCAAGGAACGAGTGTGTTATCTACGACACTATTTAAACAAGAAAAACAACAACACTGCAATGGCAAGGAACGAGTGTGTTATCTACGACACTGTTTAAACCAGAAAAACAACAACACTGCAATGGCAAGGAACGAGTGTGTTATCTACGACACTGTTTAAACCAGAAAAAC
>NW_013668464.1:109680-120616 GCF_000517525.1 Limulus polyphemus | reverse complement strand
TTATATACGACACTATTTAAAGAAGAAAAACAACAACACTACAATGGCAAGGAACGAGTGTGTTATATACGACACTATTTAAAGAAGAAAAACAACAACACTACAATGGCAAGGAACGAGTGTGTTATATACGACACTATTTAAAGAAGAAAAACAACAACCCTGCAATGGCAGGGAAGGTTTGGTTTGTATTTTGCGCAAAGCTACACAGGGCTATCTGCACTAGCTGTCCCTAATTTAGTAGTGAAAAACTAGAGGGAAGGTAGCTAGTCATCACCACTTACCGCCAACTCTTGGGCTATTCTTTTATCAACGAATAATGGGATTGACCGTCACATAATAACGCTCCCACGCCTGATAGGGCTAGCATGTTTGGTGGGACTGGCAGGAGAAGAGTGTGTTATACACGACACTGTTTAAACAAGAAAATCAACAACGCTGCAATGAGACGTAATATTGAAATTACATGTGCAGAAAAAGTTTAAATGATTCAAAACTGTTTAAAAAAAACACACACGAAAGTACGACACAGATGGAGAGAACGCACCAGTTATATAGTGCTGTTCACAACATGTTAAACCTCTGACGGGAAGTATGATATACTTTTAGTCATTCAAACCCTTTATACCGAGTTTACATTACCTTCTACTTTCTGTTACCTACCTACACAGTGAAATATTCCGAACGCACAATATAGCGCATTGCTTTATTTCACGTAATGCGTATATCTTAAGACCAAGGTTCTTATTGTTAACTACAGGCGGCTCTTTAGTTTAGTTACAAGCGAAAAGCTACACAATAGGCTCTCTGCGCTGTGCCCTTCACGAGTATCGAACCTCGATTGTTTTAGGTGGCTCTTTAGTTTGGTTACAAGCGAAAAGCTACACAATAGGCTCTCTGCGCTGTGCCCTCACGAGTATCGAACCTCGATTGTTTTAGGTGGCTCTTTAGTTTGGTTACAAGCGCAAAGCTACACAATAGGCTCTCTGCGCTGTGCCCTCCACGAGTATCGAACCTCGATTGTTTTAGGTGGCTCTTTAGTTTGGTTACAAGCGAAAAGCTACACAATTGGCTCTCTGCGCTGTGCCCTTCACGAGTATCGAACCTCGATTGTTGTAGGTGGCTCTTAAGCTTGCTAACTTTATTAATCATGATAAGAAAATCAATTGAACTGTTAAACTTAATGTCCAAGATGAGCCTCCCATTCACTTAATCAACTGAAATCCTTCAAGAAAATATGTTATGCAGTGAAGCATTTTCTCTGAATAACGGGGCTTTCTTCCCCACAGAGGTCCTCTACCCCTTTTAGCGTAGGATTAAGTTACGTTAATCTTTCATATTGAACTTTTGTGTTATTGACAGAGGTATTGCTTACGAAACTATTTTATCATAGTTTGAAAACTATCAAGTTCGCATTTAGTCAAGATGCACGTCTATGGATTATCAAAATGCACGTCTATGGATTATCAAAATGCACATCTGTGGATTGTCAAAATGCACATCTGTGGATTGTCAAAATGCACGTCTGTGGATTATCAAAGTGCACGTCTATGGATTATCAAAGTGCACGTCTATGGATTATCAAAGTGCACGTCTGTGGGTTATTAACTGTGCTCTACACGTGTCACGCGTTTCTTGAACATTTAATATAGATAAAATCGGAACTGGCAACAACAAGTACAGCTGTTATTTTGAGAGCGAAAAAACTAAAGGGTTATAAGATAGAGAGGGATCTAATTTTATTTAGTTTGTCATATTACACTCATTTTCTTAAGAAGCGAAATAATTTAACCGATTCGTCATACAACCGAATAACGTATTTGTTTTGTTGAGGATGTGGCGACTTTCGTCCTATAACATCATACGAATCATTATCTCAGTATACAGTATTGATAAGTAGTCTTTACAAGACATTCATAATATCATTTATAGCAGAATAAAAAGACCACAGTTTTTAGTTCTGTCTTTAATAAAAAAAAGTGCTTATATATTATTTAAATGTATTGTGCTCATTTAAAGGCTTGAAAATTATCATCCAATCACCAGTAAAAGCCGTTATATGTACCAGCACTTTATTCAGAAAGAATACAAACACACAAAACTCTGTCTAACCATTTACCTTCCTCCCCCCGGTGGCTCAGCGGTAAGCTCGTGGGCTTAGAATGTATTAATTAAATATTCACATCTCTCTACCTTCTATCTATTTATTTATCTACGTAACCAACATCCTTGTCTGTATGGTACAACAAAATCAACCAGGTCACTCCACTGCTGTCTGTACAGACACATGTAATATTAAATATGCTTATCAGGTGATCTACCACTAAGTATGTAATACAGACCTAAGATTCGACTTAGTAAAGCCTAAAGTACCCCTGTGATTGAACTGTAGTACGAGTTGAGATATTTAGCTGTCATCAAATTTTTATAAAGTTTCCGGTCGGCCAATTTAGATGAGGCTAGTCCGAATGGCAAAATACCTCTTACCTTCGCCAAAATATTAGCAGCCTTCGGTTGTCCTCGTTAGGATCCTTCAGTGTCAAGTGATAACACGTTGTCTGGTATGGAGCTTGTCGTCTTGGTAGAAAAGAGTAATCTGAGATGAACGCTGTAATGAAGTTGACAATGAACTGATCAGTAAGCGCAGGATGAACAGACTTTATACGCCGACGGTACGTGTGGCCTTGTAGGACTTGCTGCGAGCTGTTTCAACATCCACACCCGAGTTGTACCGAAAACCTGTACCTCTCTTTTTCCAGATCATATCTTTCTTCGAGGTAGTTTCAAGGCAAGGCGGGAGGGGAAAGGGGGCGAACAGAATTTGGTATACAGACTGTTGCACTCTTCACCACAGTGAAATACCAAAAAGGGTTGGAAACCGCTAATATTGAGAAAAAAAGTTATCCTGGCAAATTGATATGCTATTTTGAAACAACGTATAAAAATCTAACTGGTAGTTGAGTGTTGATTAACGTTCCAGGAATGTTTCTTAATGTTTACTTCAAATTATCACGTCTGTACATTTGTCTTAAATTCATGCATACATTATACTTGCAGTATAGGGCTCATTCACATACTTGAACGTGCAAGCCAAGCCTGATAATGTAAGATATTTCATGAGAAATATATTCAATGAATGAAAAGGTCTTTGTAATAACTAAAAACAGACTGCTGGTTTTTCCGGTCAATGTAGAACAAATGTTAAAATTGTGATCGAAATCACGTGGCTCAAACGAGGTTGAAATTACTTCCGCTTTTTCTTTTCAGCCATGTTTTAGTACTGCTATGTTATGATATAATAAATAGGGCCTCCACCACTACTATGTTTCTCGTATCCCAGTCAACCCGAGAGCCCTAGTATTGGACGATGGCAATGGATATTGGAGGTATAGCGTGATTGACATATTATCACATATTCTTTATTGCTTTCATTCATAGGTTCATAGAATTATTAATGTAATTTGGCTCTCGAAAGAATTATCGCTGTATTATAATCACGTAATATTGACACAACAAATTTGTTTCAGCTATACAACACAGACCTTAAAAACACCGATTTATGATTTCATTCGTACCAGTAAAAGAAAACAGAGAGAGAGAAAAGAAAAGAAATAAACTTTAGTCTTACCGAACGCATTAGTCACTATACTCGAGCCCCCTAGTGGCACAGCGGTATGTCTGCGGACTTACAACGCTAGAATCCGGGTTTCGATACCCGTGGTGGGCAAAGTACAGATAGCCCATTGTGTAGCTTTGTGCTTAATTACAATCAAACATGTTTGATTACGGACATTAAAACATGCTAAAAGAGAAAAATGTTAAATTGTTTAATGAGAACGTTTATTCAAGTATATTTATCGTATTTGAACCACTTTCGTGATTACAGAACGCTTTACCGATCTTGTTAACCAATAGTGGCCTAATGATCAACGTACCAGACTGTGAACCCGAGAGTCCGTGGTTCTCGTTCCATTGCCACAGAGTCGCGCTTTGGAGCCTTGAATGTGTTATAAAAGTGATGATCAAATCCTAATATTCGATTGTAGAAGTAGCCAAGAGATGGCAGTGGATGCTGTTGACTAAACGCCTTCCCTAACGATTTCACATTATAATGTTTGTTAAGATTCAATGGAAATTACATAATCACATCATCACGTTTTTATACGCTTTTCTCTACTACTAGAGCGTTATAATACTTGGGAATATAAATTAGTTTTGTGTAATGAGAAAAGAATTTATCAACATCAATCAACCGTGTCAAGACTTCGCTGTTTTACATCTTTGAACGTGTGGGGTTTAGGAGAATCAAGATTTCATTCGGACGATTCTCAGAAAATCTGGTGATTAACTTAAGAGTAGTCGTAACCCTTGGAAACTTTAGACTCTTACCCGCCGTGACGTAGCATTAACTCGTTCTCTTGCCTTCCTAGCACGTGCAAGAAAGTGTGATTTCCGAAGATGATGACAGTTTGAATGATTGATTTCCTGAACATTACGAATACTTTGCGTCGACTGAATCGGCTCCAAATTGTAACTGAGGCTTGCTAAGAAGTTGCATAATCCCCCCTCCCCCTTTTTTTTAAGTGTGTAATTACTCAAGTTAGCTTCTTAGAAACATTTTCATGGGCATACAGATACTGGTGATTATGACCTTGCACCTCTTCCGGTCTTGGCAACAAAAGCACATGACACAACCACACCTCCCTTCGCAACCCTTAACAGCATCACAGCATGGAGGAAAACAAAAACAAACAAAAAAAAACAACATAAGTTTACTTAAGCAACAAACAAAGAAGACTCTGTAATCACCAAAACATTTTTAAAAATGATCTACAGGATGTCCGAATGCATCTGTTTTCTGCGCACTTTACTTGGCCTGGCAAGATTTAAAAAGAAAAGAAAAAAACGTTCGCTGCCTTTTTAACTCTACTTATATATATAATCGAATAAGCACAACTTTAATTCGTTTTAATGTAAAAACATTGAAAGTAATTAAAGGTCTTGTTACCCCAGTAAAATATTCTTAATTACTGATCACGAGGTTATGACCCAAATAATTATCGTTTGTCTATCTTGGTGATATTTACTTAAATGCAAATACAGTTAAAGTATTTTAAATTATTTCACATTGAGATAGATATGTGTAACTATTGCACGAGTCTGAAGGCTGTGTATGATTATGTGAAAAACAAGCTATATGTATATATATATATATATATATAAAACGCGAGTAATCTCTGTATAGCAGGAAATCAGAGCAGAGACAAAGAATCACGTTTGACCTCATTCACTTCCTACCTCGATTATGGGTCAAGAATATGAAACTCATTAATTTATAGGTATTCATAACCATGCTCCATTTTGCCAACAAATATATAACACTCTGTTCCTTCGTTGCCTTTTCTCTCTTTTGTTATTTTCTTTGGTGTTATAATTATTATAAACTAATTTTATTGTTAGAATTATTTCATTTTACACAGTTTCTGTTTCTCGACCATTGTTGGCCTTTTTTTTTGTCAGATAGTACTACCTATGTAGTTCTAATTAGTAATACACTCAATGCTAAATTTCATTCTGTTACTCATTAATTCTGTAACTCCTCCATAATTATTCTCGCACTAAACATTCCCTTCGTTGTTCTAATTGTCTGATATAGATTAAATAATCATAATGTCCCTCATATTTACTTTCACTGTTCTAATTGGTCTGATATAGATTAGGTAATCATAATGTCCCTCATTATTACTTTCACTGTTCTAATTGGTCTGATATAGATTAGGTAATCATAATGTCCCTCATTATTACTTTCACTGTTCTAATTGTCTGCTATAGATTAAATAATCATAATGTCCCTCATAGAACAGTGAAAGTAATAATTGGTCTGATATAGATTAGGTAATCATAATGTCCCTCATTATTACTTTCACTGTTCTAATTGGTCTGATATAGATTAAGTAATCATAATGTCCCTCATTATTACTTTCACTGTTCTAATCGGTTTGATATAGATTAGGTAATCATAATGTCCCTCATTATTACATTCACTGTTCTATTCTGTCACTCAATAATATCTTCTCTAGTCTAGTACATCTGCCAATATATAAAAAATAATTACAATACTTACTGTTTCCTTCGCTATTCTAATCCGTTTCCCATTACTTAGCTGACCATTCAATGACTCATTATTATTTTCTCTGGTTCAGTCGGTCTTTATTGTTTAACTAATCTTCACATTTTCATCTGTGTCAAATTTACAAATAAAGCCATGTAGAATATGATACTGAAATGTTTCTTAGAAAGTGAAAACTCAAAACAAACGAAACCATCCGTAGAATATCACAGTGAAACTTTAATTAAAAGATACTCCGGCTGATGGGTGAAACGTTTAGTACAATATTAAAACAAAATGTTCAGTGGAAAGGAATAATTGAACAAAATAAACGAAACTATCCATAAAATATGATGGTGAAACTTCAATAGAAAGCAACAAAGAGTTAGGTTTTAAAGCGAAAATATCTGGTGAACATGACAGATACGTATATTAACAAAACGTTTTGTATTAAGATAACACCCAAACTGACAAGTGAAACCATCAGTTGAACACTGATAATGCTTTTTAAAGTCTTTACATTTCGTGTAATTTATAAATAATTCTTTTTTTTAAAAGCGTACTCAACAAATTTTCAACTACTTGTATTTTATTACAGCAAAAAGGAGAAGAAAAGCGAATATAATAATTATTAGAAATAATGCATGAAATAAGTTTTATGCAAGCTACACAGCGATGGAATACAGATTTTTTGAAATCAAACGTTCTAGCAAATAAAAACATTGAATGATTATTTATTGAATTTGGGAATTAGCTTTTAAGGAATAAGTATCTTAAGAGCGATTACTTTGTAATTTCTCTACCACCATTAAAGAAAAATCCCCCCAACATAATTAGTTTTTGCTTACTTGAGAAGACCGGCTTAAACAACTAGGTTTGATATTTAGGGTTAAGTTTGAATGCTGAGCCGGCCTGTGTTGAAATAACGTGCAAACTTACAAAAATTTTAAATAATTTAATTTATTCACAGTATTTTATTGAAACTAGAAAAATTAATAAATAATTTACTTTGCATTCCAAACAAAATTGTAAATCGTGCGTATAGTCATTGACAAGAAGTTAAGTAGGGAGAATCGGGTTCGAATCCCGACACCGATCATGCTCGCTCTTTCAGCTATGGGGGCGTTATAATGTTGCAATCAGTCCCACTTTTCGTCGGTAAAAGAGTAGCCCAAGAGTTGGCGGGGGGTGGTGATGACTAGCTGCCTTCTCTCTAGTCTATCACTTCAAAATTATGGAGGGCCAGCGCAGATAACCCTCGAGTAGGTTTACGTGAAATTCAATAAACAAAGAAGCAAACCAAGTACATCATTTCAAAATTATAGATGGTTATGCACAATTCGTCCTTTTTGTAGCTTCGTGCAAAATTGTGAAACAAAACAAACTGATTTTTCATGCAGGTTAGTTGGTTGGTTGCTGTAGTACAAAGACTTTATAGACAAAAAAAACACCAGTGTAAAACGAATACAAAATTTACCCGTTATAGTGACTAGGCTACCCACAGCTCTGCTGGGATCGTTCTAGAGTAATTATTGCTGTTCATTTTAAAATTCACTTGCCAGTAGTATGTTTAAAATATGAAAGTTAATGTAACGTTAGCGGAGGACTAACTTGAATAATTTTATAGATGCTCCAAAATAAATGATTCTATAACCTTAGAGGGCGCTATAACTTGAAAAATGAATATTTATGTAACGTTAGAGGGAGCTCTAACTTGAACCATCTCTTTACTATTTTAAGATAAATGTTTACGTAACGTTAGAGGGCGCCTAAACTTGAACCATTTTTTAATGTCAAGTATACAACGTTAGAGGGCGCTCTAATTTGAACTATCTATTTACTGTTTTAAGATAAATGTTTATCTAAAGTTAGAGAGCCCTTTAAATTGAACTATCCCTTTACTATTTTAAGATGAATGTTTAGGTAACTTTAGAAGGTGTTTTAAAGTGAAGCTTGGTTCTGATGGCCAATAGAAATGCTTATGTAACATTAAACAACAATTATATGTTAGAGTTAGTTCACACATGCACTCGTGTACGTACAAATGAATGTGCAGACACACATTAGTTTAAGTAATTTCTGTTTGCAGAAGGTTTTAATTAAGAAACTGTCAAACTATCAAATACAGAGTGTAAGATAGCCATCCAGTAATAATTTGTATAATTCTTTAATATTTTCAGACACATTTTAGTTGACGAAGCATTAAAAAGTTATACTGTTCAGTTTTCAGTTTAAAACTAGTAGACCATAAATAAAAAGTACACTGAAAATGGGATAGGAGAACCATAAAAACGGTGTTTACTGTATGTACATCTTTAAAAGGATTAATAACCTTGTGTGTAATTGCTTTGTTTACAGTGTGTGTCCCAAGCCAAAGCGAAGGTGATTTTTTTACATATCTATTGAAACCATGGAACATAAAATCTTAATAATCCAAACACAAGAAGACCTTAACCCTAAAGCTTATAAACATAACAGACACGCATGCGTACGTGCGTGGTAATGTCTCTCGCCACGAGCTTTAACAAAATCTTGCAAAAAAAAAAAGAGTTCTTGAAAGTTTTGTAAGTGAAGCATTCTAAAAGAACTGCTAAAAAAGTCTTAGCAAAAAGACAAATTTTTTGACAAAATGTTTACGTCTCACTATGTGTTTTTTGAAGATAAGGGATTTATGTTTACATTTGTTGCTATGTTTACAAGTAGATTTAATTACATTTTTACTAATGCTGTCATATGATACTAATTTATCATAGAGGCTGCTCTAACGCCATATGCTACAGACTTCACATACAGGTTGATCTACTGTCATATGCTACTTAATTTATATTTGGGTTGATTTATTATCATACGATACAGACTTCACATGCAGGTTGATCTACTGTCATATGATACAGACTTCACATACAGGTTGTTCTAACGTCATATGCTACAGACTTTACATACAGTTAGCTGCTCTACTGTCATATGATACAGACTTTACATACAGGTTGCTCTATTGTCATACGATACAGACTTCACATACAGGTTGTTCTAACGTCATATAATAAAGACTTCACTTACAGGTTGCCTCACTGTCATATGCTATTGACTTCACTTACAGGTTACTCTACTGTCATATGATACAGACTTCACATACAGGTTGCTCTACTGTCATATGATACAGACTTCACATACAGGTCGCTCTACTGTCATATGTTACTGACTTCACTTACAGGTTGCCTCGCTGTCATATGCTACTGACTTCACATACAGGTTGTTCTAACTCATATGATACAGATTTCACAAACAGGTTGAACTACTGTCATATGCTACTGACTTCACTTACAGGCTGCTTTACTGTCATATGATATTGACTTCACATATAATATTACCTACTCCGCATCTCGCTTTGTGTTACTTCCTGTATATATGTTTGAAAAGCTGTGTTATTTGGGGCTACCTAAAAACCTGCCCAAATGATTATTATTCGCTTATGCTTATTGTCAAGGTTTTTTGTGTGTCTATTTAAAATGGGGCGACCATTATAATGTAAAACATGCTTTTACGGGTAGTCATTCCAACTAGGCTTTTATTATCTTATATAAGTTTCTTATGTAGTACAGCTGAATATCATTTATTCAACTACACTGTAACGTCTATTGTATTTAGTGGTTTCCTGCATGACCTACCAATACCTTTCTGTACCTGTCTCAGAAATGTAAGTTTTTTTTTAGACTTGTCTTAGGTATGATTTTTCAGTGATCAATTATCTAATTTTACAGTTTACAACAATAAAATACAAAGCGGAAAATATTTCTGGTGAATTCGAGTTTAATTTATCGAATAAGTCAAAATTGAACTCCACCTGTAATTTTTTTATCTGGCTTATCACATGATACACTGTTTAACAGAATCATAGCGCTGTTTGATTTGACAAATGATACACTGCTTAACAAGATCATAACACTGTTTGATTTGACCAAATCAAACAGTGTTATGATCTTGTTAAACAGTGTATCATTTGTCAAATCAAACAGTGTTATGATCTTGTTAAACAGTGTATCATTTACAAATGATACACTGTTTAACAGAATCCTGTCCCTGTTTGATTTGCAGAAAGACATACCGTTCAACTGAGTTGTATCTTTATGTAATTTGTGTTTGGTTAACGAGTCAAATACTGGTTTACATAATTACTGATGTCTGTATTGCTTTGGGTTACAAATCTGCTTTAGGAAGACAAATTACACATTTGTTGGGTTATTTGAATCCTATAGAGTTTATGTGATGATATTTGTTTTGTACGTGATTTCTATTTGAAAGAACGTTTTCTTCACGCTGAGGATTATCCATAAACGAATTGATATGGAGTAGAGAAAGTAGTATCTATGGAACTGTTTTTCAGGTCCCTAACTTCTAATACAGAGAAAATAAAGTAGTATCTATGGGACTGTTTTTCAGGTCCCTAACTTCTAATACAGAGTAAAGAAAGTAGCATCTATGGGACTGTTTTTCAGGTCCCTAACTTCTAATACAGAGTAAAGAAAGTAGTATCTATGGGACTGTTTTTCAGGTCCCTAACTTCTAATACAGAGTAAAGAAAGTAGCATCTATGGGACTGTTTTTCAGGTCCCTGATTGCTGATACGGAGTAAAGAAAGTAGCATCTATGAGACTGTTTTTCATGTCCCTAACTTCTAATACGGAGTAAAGAAAGTAGCATCTATGGGACCGTTTTTCATGTCCCTGATTGCTGATACGGAGTAAAGAAAGTAGCATCTATGGAACTGTTTTTCAGGACCCTAAATTCTAATACGGAGTAAAGAAAGTAGCATCTATGAGACTGTTT
>NW_013668464.1:107355-108680 GCF_000517525.1 Limulus polyphemus | reverse complement strand
GTTTTTCATGTCCCTAACTTCTAATACGGAGTAAAGAAAGTAGCATCTATGGGACCGTTTTTCATGTCCCTGATTGCTGATACGGAGTAAAGAAAGTAGCATCTATGAGACCGTTTTTCATGTTCCTGACTGCTGATACGGAGTAAAGAAAGTAGTATCTATGAGACTGTTTTTCAGGTCCCTAACTTCTAATACAGAGTAAAGAAAGTAGCATCTATGGGACTGTTTTTCATGTTCCTGACTGATACGGAGTAAAGAGAGTAGCATAGACAGACTGTTTTTCAGGACCCTAACTTCTAATACTTCTATGGGACTGTTTTTCATGTCCCTGACTGCTGATACGGAGTAAAGAAAGTAGTATCTATGAAACTGTTTTTCATGTCCTTGACTGCTGATACAGAGTAAAGAAAGTAGTATCTATGGGACTGTTTTTCATGTCCCTGATTGCTGATACGGAGTACGGAAAGCAGTGTTTATAAGGCCGTTTTTCAGGTTCCTATGCATATACTCATATGGTAGTGGCGTCACCAGTGATCGATAATTACATCATTTGGAATGCATGAAATATATGCACCTATTATCTTATAATATATAGATTCTTAAGTACGTGCACCTATTATTATATGTTTTATAGACACATAAATTTGTGCACCTATTCTGGTATATTATATGGATATATAAAAATGTGCGCGTATTATTGTTCAATGCATAGATACATAAGTACGTGCACCTACTATTATATAGTGTGTTGATACCTAAATACGTGCACCTACTATTGTATAGTATATAGATACCTAAATACGTGCACCTACTGTTGTATAGTATATAGATACCTAAATACGTGCACCCACTATTGTATAGTATATAGATACCTAAATACGTGCACCTACTATTGTATAGTGTGTTGATACCTAAATACGTGCACCTACTATTGTATAGTATATAGACACCTAAATACGTACACCTACTATTGTATAGTATATAGATACCTAAATACGTGCATCTATTGTTGTATAGTATATAGACACCTAAATACGTGCACCCACTATTGTACAGTATATAGATACCTAAATACGTGCACCTACTATTGTACAGTATATAGATACCTAAATACGTGCACCTACTGCTGTATAGTATATAGATACCTAAATACGTGCACCTACTGTTGTATAGTATATATAGATACCTAAATACGTGCACCTACTGTTGTATAGTATATAGATACCTAAATACGTGCACCTACTGTTGTATAGTATATAGATACCTAAATACGTGCACCTACTGTTGTATAGTATATAGATACCTAAATACGTGCACCTATTAAT
>NW_013668464.1:104674-106715 GCF_000517525.1 Limulus polyphemus | reverse complement strand
CCTTTTTATAATTATCATACCTTCTTGTGCATATTCCATCCTTTCACACAACTGAGATACCATTTTATACACATACCATCCCTTTTTATAATTATCATACCTTCTTGTACATATTCCATCCTTTCACACAACTGAGATACCATTTTATACACATACCATCCCTTTTTATAATTATCATACCTTCTTGTACATATTACACCCTTTCACACAACTGAGATACCATTTTATACACATACCATCCCTTTTTATAATTATCATACCTTCTTGTACATATTCCATCCTTTCACACAACTGAGATACCATATATGTGTCATCCCTTCATATGATTTTCATTGTTTATTGCGTGTGTAGCTATACTTTATAAATATTTATCTTTTACATGTTATCTTATTAAATACATAGCATATTTCATAATAGTATGTAATTATCATCCTAGTTTGTATATATCTAGTCTTACACTATCAAAACCCTGTGTTAAAAACAACACAAGTGTAAGTTAGAAACACCACAAACATAAAGCTAACAACACACAAACACATGGACTGTCTGTATAATCATGAATGTTGTCGTTTTATATGCACCATCTTTTCATGTAAATGTCTTTTACTTATCATTCTACTTCTTGTATATTATTTATCCCATATAGTATATGGTTTTCTCATGTGAGTCATCTTAGCTTGTGTATATGATCTTACACTGAGCATATATTTATAACATCACATCACATGCGTTCGATTTGTTATCTGAAATTCAACCCAAGTGGGTCCTAAACTGAATTTGAAATGCATGAAAATATGAACAAAGTATAGAGAACAAAAAAAGCCCAGGTTTCGTACAAAACTTTATTTATTTGAAGTGATGCTTCGACTTCAGTCATCATCTTGGGCTTGTCAGAGTTCTCGACAAAAAAAGCACTAGAATACAACAATGACACGTGATGAAGTGAAAAACATAATACCATAATATTCCTGCGTTTTCCAAAACCAAGAATTATAACAGAACTTTCAATAATACCAAAGTTGAACACACCTCTTCAGAAAGAATCTTCTAGTAGTGTTTCAGTTATATAGTTTACTTGATACGAAACTCAGTTTGAAGGGAGTATGAAACACAAAATATTTGCTTATAAAATGATTAACTCAACTGCGAAAAATAATTATATATATATATAGGTATCTGAAGCAAGAAATGTAGGATATGTAAATCACTTACGTGTACGCTGAGATGAGCTTGTTTTCTAACCTTGCACTGATCAGTCGGTACCTTTTAAAGCCACGCGCTGGTCAGTTGCTGGATTAATACCTAAACTTCTCTATTCTGTTATTGAGAATATCAGGCCTTTTTATAATTCTGCCTGGGCCTCCATGAGCAGTGGCGACCTCTATATCTCATTCACTACCCACGCAAATTCTGTGGGCGTCATAGTACGACTTACGTGTATTTTAGCCACTAGAGACAGGAATGGTAATTTCAGGTACTAATATAAGAAAACGTTTATCTTTAAATAGAACTGCATTCCTCAATATGGGGGATAACTAAGCGGCTTCTTCGTTGTATGGACAACTTTGGAACATATATCATTTGAGAATGCCTCCATTCGACAAGTATCCTCAGAAGAGTGAAAATAACTCCCTTGTCTCTAATATAAACGTTTCTGTTTCTTTTATTGCCTTTTAATTGTTCTTTGTTTCAAGAATAAAACTAACGATTTTTACAACATAATAAAATACCTTTTAAAACAACCGAATTTGCGAAAACTTGAGTCTCAATACTTTAAAGTGTTGTAATATTATGTCAAATAATAGTTGCTAATTGCCGCTTTTTCTTCTAGGTTTTCAGAGTTATTGTAAAGATCAGTTTTAAAATACAACTAAAACTACAAAATATTATCAAAGGATATCCAGTTTCTGTTAAACTTAATAAATTTACAAAAACTGACGAACATTTCTTACGCTTGATGCTTTGGTTAATGTTTGTTATGGATTTCGCGCAAAGCTACACGAGGGCTATCTGCGCTAGCCGTCCCTAATTTAGCAATGTA
>NW_013668464.1:102720-103706 GCF_000517525.1 Limulus polyphemus | reverse complement strand
CTCTCTCCTCATCACTAGTCTTTAGCATGTTTAGCACAGTGAGGGCAGTTACAATCCGTTATGGTGAGGTCAACGCCAGTCACACTAGCATACAGTAGTACAAAAAGTCGTTGCAGTTGGTCCCTTTAATATATGACATTGATTGTATCATTCCGCAGGTTATATTATTTTATGTACGTAAATAAGTTTGAGTTTATTTCTAGATTACCTACAAATGAGTATACTCCAATGATAAACTTGGTATTATTGCAGACAAGCTGATTTATGCACCACACCGGGCGTCTTTCATGCAGTTTAGCCTTATAAAATATATAAACTACTGATACAGCATCCAGTTGCGACTGCGAACGTTTGATACGGTTTTAAAGCAGGTACCTTATGCGGCAAGCCAGGGTCGGCTAATTGTGCTGTAGATGATGGTTTGCCTTGTCCAGGTATCAAATCCACTAAATCGTTGTCCTGAAAGCGGTTCTTCATTCTGCTAACGATACTTTGAGACACTTGAAGCAAATTTGCAACAACCCACTGTAATTGGTTGGTTCCATTCATTCAACGGCTTTCCAACCGTAAAATGAATTCTTTGAGGTCTAGTCATAGTTTAGGAACAAGTTTGAGCATTTCCAAATTAGCAGTTCAACTTGAACTGACAACTGAGACGATATATTTTGAGACTATTGTATATGAAATAGGCTAGATGATCTCATTTAACGTTTTATTAATCTAAAGTATCTCATTGAATGCGGAAAATACAAGTTTAATGTATAAGACACAATAGAATATAGTGTTTGGAAAAGTAAATCCTCAAAAAATATTACTTTATACAGCATAAGTGTATTTCTCAATTTATAAGAGTAACAAACCGGTACGACGTTCCCTGAATTTCTCAATTTACAAGAGTAACAAACCGGTACGACGTTCACTGGATTTCTCAATTTACAAGGGTAACAAACCGGTACGACGTTCACTGGATTTCTCAATTTACAAGG
>NW_013668464.1:97714-101823 GCF_000517525.1 Limulus polyphemus | reverse complement strand
ATATATATATATATATATATATTATATATATATATATATATGTACCTACATATTTTATTTATATATATTATAAAATCAAAAGCTTCCTTGAGATTCGGTATTCGTCTTTCCAAGATTCACGTGTATTAACTTTAACATTCTTGGTCTTGTTAGAACTGTATCTTACCCGACGAAAACGAGTTTTTTTTAAGAAGTGGAGGACACCAACAGAATATTTCTTAAAAATTTACAAGTGATATTCTATTCGGTTGTTCCTCTCCGCTTTACAGACATATAAGAAAAGACTTTAGTATGTTTATACCAATACCTGTCATCGAGTTTTAAATATCTGATGTAAAATGAAATGGACAAATTTTACGTTTAGATATTCAATTCACTTCGTCCACATGTCCACTGATTTAACAACACGATGTCTTATTTATCCTTTGTCACATTTGATATATTTTTGATAACAGTTTTAAAATCATCAACACTGATGATCGCGTAACTACAAGAGTGTAATTACAAGGGAAAACGTAACTACAAGAGTGTAATTACAAGGGAAAACGTAACCACAAGAGTGTAATTACAAGGGAAAACATAACCACAAGAGTGTAATTACAAGGGAAAACGTAACCACAAGAGTGTAATTACAAGGAAAAACGTAACTACAAGAGCAGGTGTAATTATCGTAAGTGAAATTAGAAAATAAAAACATAACTACAAGAACAGGAGTAACTAAATATAATAAGTGTAACTATAAGAACGTGTTTGTAATCACTAATGTAATTACTGTATTTACAATGACAGGTATAGTTAGAATAACAATTTAAGTATTATTTGTTTTAGAACAAAGTCACACTGAGCTATCTGTTTTGTCCACCGCGAGGAATAGAACCCCGGATTTCAGCGTTATAAGTCTGTAAACTCACCGCTGTCCCACCGTGGGAATTTCAGTATAGACACAAGCGTAGAAAGAACAAGTGAATAAATTTAAAAATGTAGCTACAAAGAAACATAAATGGAACAAATTAAAGTGTGACAACACAAAAGTCAAGAATAACCAAGTAACTACAAAAGCAAGTATAACTATATAAGTACAAAATCAATAGTTCTTAGGTAACTACAACAGCAAGTACAACTATATAGCTACAAAATCAAGTACAAATATGTAACCACAACATTCAATTAACTATGTAACTACAATAATTGTGTAACTACAAAAATCCAGTACATATATATAACAAGGAAATTACAAAATAAATTGTAACTAAGAAAATGAACAAGTACAAGTAGGTGATTTAATCAAAACGAAACATATGTTTAGATAGGATTTTGGAAATATGTAATTTGTTAACCAACCTAATGTTAGTCCATCCTCTGACCGGTTTCGTTTTTACAAGTAGTATTTGTTATATAACGAGTTACAGTAGAAACAAAAATAAAGAAACTAAATGCAACACATTCTTGTGAAAGTTAATGATTTCAAATTTGGAAAATTAACATTTGAATTGCGTAGTTTTTTGTTTTTTTCTTTTGATGGCGAGTTGGGTGGCTTCTTTCGTGAATGCATGAACCAAAAGAACGAAAAAGTACCATTTTTGGAAATAACACGAATTAAACATATCTAGAATTAAATATACAAACAAGATTATAATAAAATATGATCAAAAAGAAATTGCTAAAACTTGGATAGAACAAAATGTAGATCTTGATAATACTCGCTCCTGTCTTAAGAAAATTTCTCTTAATCATTGTTTGTTTTTTCAAGAACTTTCGAGAAAAGCTGCCCAATGATGACATTGTTATCAGAAACTAAGAAACAAAATACATTATATCTCTTCCATCTTCTCGCCCACCACATTCTGTACCGACCTAACGCCCACGATGTCAGTGTTCTTACAGAATACAACTGCGCATGAGTATACCAGTTTTTTCCATAACTACGAAATTCGTGAAGCACCATTTTTTTTACATAAACTTTAGTCTGTTTTATTCAATGATACTTATTAGATGAACGACAGAATATCAAATACTCTGTTTACAAGTGTATGCGCGCGCATGTGTTTATATATATATACTTAATGATTTTAAAGAAAAGCTCTTACTTAAAATGTTTGTATCTTAAAAGTACTTGGTATAGAGGAATCATATGTCAAAAAGATGTACATTGAGAATCATATATCTTAGTCAGGAAAGATTGAACATAACACCAGCTATTTCAAAACATATTACACTGCTTACCTAAATAGTCTTTCTTTACTTTATTTATCTCTTTCAACAGTTCGAGACTAGTTGATTTTAATAAAATGAAACGCGTGTCAGCGTGCATAATCGCGCGATTATTGTTTGATTGTACTGTCAAACTTATAATCGCAAAGGCAGTGTCGGCGTCAGCCACTGTGTGGCGCTAAGCAAGGTACAAAGTGCTGGGTCTCTCGTAGTAGTCAGTAATAATTTAAAAAATTGAAAAAAATTATTATCATAATTTTTTTCTTCGTAGTAGTAAAATTACCCTTTCAAAACTCGGATTTTGACGACTAGTAGAAAAAACAAACAAATTGGAATTCTAAATACACAAACTTTATTTGTTGAAAACCAGAACTCTGCTATTTTACTCTTTTCCTGAATTGTATTGGAAGATAACCAAACAGGAAATTGTACAACATAAGGATGAGATACGTTCTTTAATTGGTTAATCATATGGTTTGGGATTTGAAGCTTCATTTCTAAGAATCACTCATAGAAGTATATATATCCTATAGCGAAGGACACTATGCAGTTGCCTCACTTAAAGACTATCTATTGAAAAGGCACTTACAAATATAAAATGGACAGCTACTTCCTAACAGGCGAGCATCCCGGATATTGCGTCAGTAGAGTTGTGGTATTTCCTCAAAGTAAAGATTTATTGCAACAATCTATAAACTCTGGAGGATCTGAAAAGAGCCATGATATTGTGAGGATTAATGAAAACTGCACAGAACGGGCCATACATACAGTAGCTTTATTTAGGAATAGGCTTGATATGCTGGTTGTGTCTAGACTTTTGTGAATAAAATTCATGATCAAGAGGGCACGGGAAAGTGTGGAGTAGTTTTATTAGATATTATTATTTTAGTGTGCGGATTTCTTTATATTCACCCTGCAAATATTGTACACGAAGAAAGTGTGATAATATAAGTGATGAAAAACTATCGACTAGACAAGTTGGATATGGCATTTACTTAATTTCAAAGTATTTTTATACATATCCTCCTCTCCAAAATTCTAAATACATATAAGTTTTAAAGGTATACTGTGAAACGAAATTGTCTCTTGAGGTTTTTAAAAACAAATCAGCGAACAGTCAACACATAAAGACAGCGGTGTTAGCAAAGACAAACAATTCAATAATCTATTCTAGTCAGGTTCATTGTAGACCTGCTACTCGTAATAAGGTCCTTTAATGAAGTCAAATCATCTGCAGAGGATAAAGAAACCTATCACTTACATCTGTAAAAACATTGTAAAAGTTATAGATAAAGCGCAAAAACAGAAAAAGAACATTAAAGTACAACTAGAGCAGTGAGAATTGTTGACATGTGACTGACACGTGTCACTGAAGTACAACTAGAACAGTGAGAATTGTTAACATGTGACTGACACGTGTCACTGAAGTACAACTAGAACAGTGAGAATTGTTAACATGTGACTGACACGTGTCACTGAAGTACAACTAGAGCAGTGAGAATTCAGTGACACGTGTCAGTCACGTGTTAACCAGTGACACGTGTCAGTCACGTGTTAACAAAATACAACTAGAGCAGTGAGAATTGTTAACACGTGACTGACACGTGTCACTGAAGTACAACTAGAACAGTGAGAATTATTAACATGTGACTGACACGTGTCACTGAAGTACAACTAGAGCAATGAAAATTGTTAACACGTGACTGACACGTGTCACTAAAGTACAACTAGAGCAGTGAGAATTGTTGACATGTGATTGACACGTGTCACTGAAGTACAACTAGAACAGTGAGAATTGTTAACATGTGACTGACACGTGTCACTGAAGTACAACTAGAGCAGTGAGAATTGTTAACACGTGACTGACACGTGTCACTGAAGTACAACTAGAGCAGTGA
>NW_013668464.1:84625-96877 GCF_000517525.1 Limulus polyphemus | reverse complement strand
ATATATAGTGTTCATCTTAATATATTACTTACATTTACATCCTCATGTTTATTTAGTACCCATTACGGTAATTAGTTGTCAAAGTCTTTCTGGAAGAGAAGAAGCACTATCATATTATGGACTCATTTGTTTTTCTTAGGTTCTGTTGTTTTTTTTATTGAGGACCGAAGAAACATTTCACGACTGAGTATCTGAAAACGAGCATTCCAGGCAGCACCGCTACTAGTTCTAATTCACACAACTTTTTTATGTGCATTTTTTTGGACTGAGAAACTGGTCATTTCGAATTAGAGATCTTATAAGTCTATTCCTAATTTAGAACTTTTGACTAGAGTGAAGAAATAAGTACATAAGCAGCAACCTCCGCCTACAAGGCTACTCTCCATCTAATAACAGGGTTGATTGCAGAAGTTATAATGCGCCCACGGCTGAAAGTGCACATCGTGTTCAGTGGAAACATCGTTCTCTCGAGCCTTGGACCTTTGGATTCGCAGTTCGGCATGCTAAACATTAGGACACACCCGGACCATATGTTCTTCTCCATGTATCTTTACCTTTTCCATTGAATTCTATGTAACTGCTAATTGTTGTACACAACCCCCACGGTCTAACAATAACAGTTTTGTAGAGAAAAAAAGTAATTAAATCATATCTACAATGGACGCTATCTTCCAAACGGAACGATTTATCTCGAACATTCTTCTTTATGCGATTATTGATAAATGGCTAACGATCGATATACAGTTAGTTGCATTTAATTAAACAGTGAGAGACATCCAGCGGCATAGTATTGTCGTAAGTTCCCCCCCAATAAAAATATATTGAAATTTAACATACTCACTCAATCAGAAATATTGCTAACTTTTTATTATAAACCAAGAAAAAATTGACAATGAATAAAAACTTCAAACTTATAAACGGGACACACAAATTTCCGCTAACGCTGCGACCACTCCATTTTAGTGGGAGTTGGGTGTGTGTGGGTGGAGGGGTGAACAGTTTCATTTAATATAAAACCAGATATATCTTATCTAAGATACTTATTTAAACTACATCGAAGCTCTAAATCTGTCACAATTTTAATCGCATCTGATTGGTCAAAAGCGAAAGGTATTATATTTATTAAATCCAATCCAACAACAACAAGGTTACAGTGGTTAAAGTCGTGGTTAAATCAAGTTTTGTAGCTTCTACATGGTTACTTCAACAACAAGGTTACAGTGGTTAAAGTCGTGGTTAAATCAAGTTGTGTAGCTTCTACATGGTTACCACCTTAGTTAACACGATTATATTTCTGGGTTTGGGAGAAAAAAAAACGATTTAGGCAACATTAGATTAAATCTAACAAAGAATTTAATAGAAAATATGCAGTTCTAAAATTACAGTTATTTCATTTTTAAACGATTGTTAAATAAAATGGCACAATTATCATAATTTCTGTAAAAAAAAATAGTTGGAAAAGGATGTGTTCAGTCAAAACTACTGTTGTTTTTTTTATTGAAGTTCCTGGAATTTATTCACGACGTGTTTTTCTTATAACTATTGTAACATTTTCATATCGCAAGGAATATAATCTGATACCATCAAGGGACTATGCATAATACAAGACAGGAAGAACTTCGAATGTCGTATGACATCCGTGTCTCGTGAATTTCAACACAACAGTCGGTCTGCTTAAAGCACGTCCTTCTTTCTCTTAAGAGTACTTTGCAACCTCTCGGCGTCTGGTGAGATCAATCTAATGAATTCCACGTTCGATGGCCAAAAAACTCCCTGTTAGTTCTCTAGAATTATTGTGTTCTTGGCGACATAAACAGAGATGTGGTCGTAATGGCATTTCTACTGCAGACTGAAACGTTTCAAGCCGTATCACGTATTGGTTAGGAACTCGACCACAAAGATAAGTGGTGGCCAATATGCTGGAATTTGTCGTGATTATATGAGAGTAGTTAGTGTCGTTATTTGTACTGCAACCAATCAGCGACAACGTGATCAAAGCGGACGAAAAACAATACTCAGAAATTAAATAAAAATAATTCATCGTTACTTTTATTCCGAGACCTAAACAGTACGTTATCTTCCTCCTCAACAAGGTTACAGTGGTTAAAGTCGTGGTTAAATCAAGTTCTGTAGCCTCCATATGGTTACCTCAAATCACACTCTAACCCTACATTCATTACAGAACCTTGTACAGTGGACATGGTGTAGGAATGTCTCCATGACTTTATTCGGTTGTCATCACGATTTAACCCTACCTACATTATAATTATCTGGTATATAAAGGTCGTTTTTCCTCTAATTTTTTTTACCACAATGTGTACATTTTTCCAGTAAGCACTACAAATTTTGAAAGACAACAAAAAAGTATAAGTTAAATGATGAGTTTTAAATGAAGCTCTGTAGTTGCTGAAATTTGACAACAAGGTTCTGTAATGAAGGTAGGGTTAGAGTGTGGAGACAACAAGGTCCTGTAATGAAGGTAGGGTTAGAGTGTGGAGACAACAAGGTTCTGTAATGAAGGTAGGGTTAGTGTGTGGCGACAACAAGGTCCTGTAATGAAGGTAGGGTTAGAGTGTGGCGCAATATTACAGAACCTTGTTGTCTCCACAATCTAACCCTACCTTCATTACAGAACCTTGTTGTCTCCACACACTAACCCTACCTTCATTACAGAACCTTGTTGTCTCCACACTCTAACCCTACCTTCATTACAGAACCTTGTTGTCTCCACACTCTAACCCTACCTTCATTACAGAACCTTGTTGTGCTACAGATGTTAGAACTGAGTAGCTAAGGTTAATGTTTCTGATGTAATGTCAGGAAATGTTTATAGGCTTAGCACTAACATATAAAGAAGCCTACATGTTACCCCTTTGCACTAGAGTGGAAGCAATGTATCGATAACCCTGCAGCCATCTTTATAATAACAGTTTCTAATGCTGTATAATTTGATAAATATTTTATTATCTTGTTAAAGAAGAGAATCGTACGTTACTGCTTCCATTGTATATTAGTCCCTCGGTGGGGCGCTAAAATCCGGGGTTATATTCCCCGCGGTGATCACAGCACATAGCCCAAAGTGACTTTGCTCTCAAACAACCAACCAACCAGTCATTGTACATTATGGTTATTTTTCAAAACGGCGTTTCCGTAATGATCAAAGCTACCCTCCTAGCAAGCTCCCTCTCGTGGCTGCGTTAAAAACAGACGCGGAGAAATGGAGCTGAATACGATCCTGCTATTTGTGACGAGTTATTTTGGTGTTTACCGGAACGGCACTCCATGCCTAACAAACCATTGAGAAAGACGGCTAGGAGGGGGACGAGAACAAATGTGTGGTCTTCATTTCCTCAAGTCCTCGTTTCTAAATATGTATCTAGGGTTTTTACAAGCTACATCGTCGTGACAGTTCTAAATAGAGATGAGGGAGTGGCACAGACAAGACACACACACACACACACACACATAAGTCTTTTCAACGTGAGCAGCGTGTTGTTTTTGTCTCATCCATGTATAACGAGTCTACTCGGATCCACGGCCTTCGCCAACGATGTGAAGTCTCTGGCTACAGCTAGCTGCCACACGTTCCAGCTTGCGTATATATATATTGTTTAAACGTAGCTAATCCCCCCCCCCCTATTTTTTCTACCCCAGTCTCAACATTTTAATCTACTTATAATATCAAAAATGATAATAATTTCCCAGTTGTTTTTAATGTGCCCTCTAGGTGTACAGATTGTCATGAGGTTTTGAACATCACATACGAAATAATTAAACCAATGCTAGCTCTAAGTACGTAACGCTGGTTCAGGGAAAATGAACTAAAACTGATGAACACTGGCTAATTATATGATGCTTGTTTTGATTTAAAATAACAACAACAACAAAACTCTAAGGGTTATTCAAATATGACGATATTTGTCGTATAAAAAAATGTTTTGTATATTCTCTCCAAGTAACACGAAATGACTAGCTGATCATTTAAATAATATAATATTAAAACAATATAAAAGCTTTGGATGTTTACAGTACTTATTGTTATTGATTTAAAGTAAGTAAAGATATGATTTAACGTTGTTACTCTTAACCCAACACCCACTAGTTGTAACAACGTTAAATCATCTTAACCCAAAACCCACCGGTTGTAACAATTGTAGCGTAACAACGTTCAATCATCTTAACCCAACACCCACCGGTTGTAACAACGTTAAATCATCTTAACCCAACACCTACCGGTTGTAAAAACGTTAAATCATCTTAACCCAACACCTACCGGTTGTAACAACTCTATTATAATAATGTTAAATAATCCTAACCGTACCAGTTCTAACAATTGTAGCGTAACAACATTAAATCATCTGTACCCATTAATAATTAACGTTAAATTTGTGGGGAAAAAATCTAATTAATTACCGTGATTAATCACATTTAATCAACATATTTTAAGTGTTAATTTTAGTTGAAATATTGGTCCTTTTTGGTTTTGTTGCGTAAATAAATCGGCTGTTTTGTTTCTTTGATTTTTTTTTCTTAATTATGGCAGAAGACAAAGAGCATGGAAAGTTGTTTATCATTCCTGTAAAAATAACGAACGTTTCATTCCATCTTTCCTTGAGAGTTTTCTCTTGAATAAATTCAAAGATTTTATAATCAACACTGTTCCCTGTGTGCACGAGCATGATATAAATTTAGATGTTCCTGTTTTGGAACATTAATAATTTTTGATAAAGAAAAATGTTATTGCATCCAAGTCTTGGCTGTTAAATTTAGTTAAGCCTTATTCTTCCTTCCCTACACTTAAAGATACATTTAACATACACACTGAAGCATTACTTCAAATGTTGTCATAACTAGGAAATATTCTCACTGGTGGTAGTGTTTATTATAAATTATTTCCCTACATCAATCTCATACAAACAATTTAATTAAAGGCTGAAAATATGGTTAAAGAAAACCTTCTTATGTAGTAGTTGTTGTTGTTGTTGTTGTAGGAACTGATGTTTTGCAATAAATGCGTTAACAAATGTTTGAACAACTCTATTCAATTATGTACTAGCTGCCCAGCGTCAGTTAACAATACGAAGAATTAAATTGTGGCGGAATGCTACAAGTTCTTCAAATACCTACAGAATGAATAGTTTCTTCTTTGTGAGTGTAAAACACTTAAATACACCAGTTCGATTTTTGATATAAAGGCTTGGTTTGTTCTGGTGTTTCATTGGAACCTACCTGACGAACCTGTCTGTGCCTTCCGCTCACTCACCAACGACACCGAGGACTCCACGCCTCCACCACCTGCCTGGATCCAGAAACTGAGCCACTGGCGAACACCAGGAGACCGCACAACAGATTCAATAGCTAATCCACCCCCAGCACCGGACTTCACTTTGCCTTCACTACTTACTTCTTCTCGCTAATCGGGCACTGGTAACGAATCAGACGTTACCAGTTAAAGTGGGTTTTCTCGGGGTACTCCCGTTTCCCCCACATTAAATTCTCGGCATAGGATTTTTAGATCCCCGCCGCCCTGATGGACCATCTGTCCAATATCGGCCGTTTAATTTAGTTTACTTTGCTTGTCACTTTTTATTGTCTACAGTTACTCTCTCGATTACCATTTTTAAACTTACATACCTCGTCTGCATTCATTTCCTAATTTCTCAAGTTAAGCCCATATTCCTAGACCACGAGCGGGGTGAAGGAGGATTGTTTAATCTTCGAGCACCCCCAGATTAGTAATTATTTCTTCGGAAAATAATTATTTTTAAATCTAAATAACTTCCATGAACAAACAATAAACATATTTCATTGGTGGTAGTACTAGTCCAGAGTCACTGATGAGGAGTGGATTTCCCGAAACAAGTCTGGCTCACAGGCACACCCCCCAATGAAAGAATAGACCATTCCAAGCTTTTTACTTGTTGTTAAACATATGTTTAAACAACTCTATTCAATACTTTAACTGTTTATCACTATTCTCTCTGTAGGTGGCGTTGACTAACTTCCTTCCCTCTAGCCTATCACTTCAAAATTAGGGATGGCTGTTGCAGATAGCCCTCCAGTATCTTTTATTTGAAAAACAAACTTTTCAACTGGTATACATTGTAACTTTGTTACCGAAACAAGGTTTAGGAAACGGTAGCATTTATTGCAAGTAAACATAAACCTTACTGGATAATTAATAAATTTATACCACTCCTCTCGGTCTTTCAAGGATTTCAAACCATGCATCTCATGTAATGGTCACACCCCTTTTTTTCGTTTAATCCAATAACCAACCTGACATTTCTTACTCGTTCAGTAGGCGTGGCAAGAAATCATGACGTCCGAACATAATTTAGGAAGAGTTGTTTATGATGTCTATAATACACCTTTTCAGTGTTGAATATCTTTACAATTTTGCAAGTAGTCAGAGGTCAGCCAGCAATACTGGTATAAATTATTTTCCAATACTCTGAAAGGATATTATTATTCGCAGTACTTTACATATTTTGTTTCTCACTAACAATTTGCAAAGAAAACATCGTTAAATTATGCCGGGGTCTTGTTTTATCGAAATATGATAACCGAGGTTACTCCTGTGCAATAATACCAAACCGAGGCTACTCCTGTGCAATAATACCAAACCGAGGCTACTCCTGTGCAATAATACCAAACCGAGGCTACTCCTGTGCAATAATACCAAACCGAGGCTACTCCTGTGCAATAATACCAACACTGATTTTATTTGGCAACAGCTTAAGTTTGGTTCACAACCAAGTTCGACTGGTTTTATGGCGTGCAACCCTTTATTGTTAGATTAACCAACAGCCTTCACCGGGGAGTGCAACCCTTTGTTGTCAGATTAACCTATCAAAGCGACGTTATCCGATCTTTTTAGCCTAAAGTTGCACAATGAGCTATTTATGCACCGTAGGGACTAAACATCGAATTTTATTCTTATACACTCCAAAGCTTGTTTGTTTGTAATTAAGCACAAAGCTACACGATGGGCTGGCTATCGAAACCCGGATTCTAGCGTTGTAAGTCCACAGACATACCACTGTACCACTGGGGGGCACTCCAAAGCTAACCACCGATCACTGAATAAATGACGATATGATAACAACTTTTACAATACATATTTACTAAATATCAAGTATACAGGGGTTTCTAGAGGGGGGCAGAAATTGGAAATAGATTATATTTCGTTAAAATCTTAAGTGATTATAAAATAGGTTTGACAATTTATGGATACCAGCTATTTTAGATTTCTGGATTTTTATTTATATTTTCTACCTCATTATTACATTTTTTATTTATTTCATTACTGCTCAGCAAGCCTTTGGCCACCAGGACCTCATCACCTAGCAACATATTCACTCATTGTAGATCAGCATGCTATCACGTCATAATGAGAAATTCTTTTTACAAAAAAATAAATAAATAAAACAAATAGTAAGTGTTTATCGTTTATTACCCGTGCTTCATTTATTGTGATTTTAATGGAAAATTGTGTTCTTGCTATTTGTTCAGACAACGGATTGCAACTTCTGTTACAATTCGTTAGGAGCAACGAACGTGTTTCTTCGAGAAGAAAATTCGAAAGGCCTAAAAGAAACAAGTTTTTTGTACAGTATGTGTGTGTGTGTGTGTGTGTTTATACGGTGTGCTGAAATATATATACCTGACAAGCGGAGACTGCATACTATTTAGTCACGTGATAAATGATACAGTATATTTTGTGTGGTTTAAGTTTAACCTCAGGCCAATAATTTGTCTTTGGAAATTAAAATAGTTTATACATTACACATACACAAAATCAGAACGTATAAGAAGGAGGGGGGGGGTTCAGAAAAAGAATGACATTTTCTTTAGGCTAATCATGTCAAATTCCAACCAACAAATATATCAATGATGTTGAGAAATGAGCAGGTAATTTCTCAACAGTTTCTGTTAATTGGGATTATTCTGCCAATGTTCAATAAACGACCTTTTTTCAGTTTAAAAAAAGTAGGTGTGGTACCACGAATCTAGCTGAGTATAGCTGCTTTTAGTCCATCACATATTTAATAATTAACGAACTAAGGAAATACAACCGTGCAGTTTTCAACACAATGCGTCGTTTGGCTAGCAGAGACCAAGTTAGTGATTGTGGTGCAGCGTAATCACATACAACAATACAGGAAAGTATGGGGGTATGTTAAGGATATCGTGTAGTGTATCGCACACCTTATAGCAAAAATCTCGGAGCTAAAGACCAGGATAACGAACGTTATCGAGATTGTAACTGTGGACATGTTGCAGCGAACGTGGACTGAAATCTAATATCACTTAGACGTGCTGAAAGCCACTAATGGTGCACCCTTAGAAGTCTACTAACATGTCAATAAAATCTGTTTGATTTGAGCTACAAGATGTTGGAAACTGCGTGGTTTTATTTCTTCAGTTATTTAATTATTAAATTTTAAAATAGGAAAGATAATTTTGGACCACCCTGTACTGTCAAGACCACATGTGGGATGGGGTGGAACTGTACTTCAGAACGTATAAGTTGCAACTGTTACATGAAAAACAACCCTTGTCATTTTCTAGAATATTTTCCATTTTTGAGATCGGGATACTCGGTTCTTTGTGGCAGCAAACTTCATCAGTGCCATAGTGTAGCTTATGAGCAAAGCTTTTCAAGCTCTTTAAACTTGAGTACAGCACTTTGATCAAAATCAATGTTACTAGTGGTTGCCATGGTGTAATTATGTCGCGCCATCTATTATACGAACACGTGACATAGCATGCCGGGTAGCAGCAACCGCCTAATGACCAATTTACACAACCATTCTCCTGCAGCAATACACATATCCAACGTGAAGTAAAGAAAAAACTGAACATCCTTTGTAAGTAAGTAGAAACACCATCAACAACACACGTGGAGGAAATTGAACTTGTTATTTTATCTTCACGTAATGATGTACTTTGTTAAAACAAGAATAATTTGAGAGGCATATTTTGTTGTTGTTGTGGTAAGAGCACGCTCCAAGTGGAGTGTTATAAAAACTCGAGAAGATATAATTCTTATCAATTGATTAGTTTTACTTCTCCAGTAACCTCGGGCGATACGTGTTTTCCATCGGATTAAAAGTACTGCTGAGCACTTTCCTTCTTTGTTATTTTTTTGTAGAGACACAACCGTGATGCGTCACGGGTGTTAACAATTTCTACATCGTGAAGATCATTTGTTTTTTTATTTGTTCATTTCAGAATTATCGCGCAAGGCTACACAAAGGACTATCTACGCAGAATGACGCAAGGAAGGCATCTAAACAGCACCTACCGCTAACTGTTGGACTACCCTTGTCCGATAGAATAATGGGATTTGACCGTTACTCTTATAGCGCACTCACAGCCCTAAAGTGCAGCACGAGTTTTGCGTCAACGGGCCATAAACCACGACGAATCCTCGGACTCACAGTCAGAGCAAGCGGTGGTCTGATATAGCCAGGTGGTCAGGGCGCTTGACTCGCAATCCGAGGATCGTGGGTTCGAATCCTCCGTCCAACCAAACATGTTCGACCTTTCAGCCTGTGTGTGTGGGGGGGGGGATGTGACGGTAAATCCCACAATTCGTTGGTAAAAGAGAGTTGGCGGTGGATGGTGATGACTAGCTGCCTTCCCTCTAGTTTTTTTTACTGCTAAATTAGGGACGACTAGCGCATATAACCCTCGTGTAGCTTTGCGCGAATGTCAAATCAAATCAAACCGAGCAAGCGAGTCACCAGACCAAAACTGTCTTCGATATGGATAAACATGGCGCAATCATACAAAGCTAATCCATCATCCTTTTTGTGTTGCGAAACAAAATAGCAATCAGTTACTATTTTTTGGAAGTAACTACTTGAAACTGGACCAGGTATGGAAAATCAATACGTTTTGTGGACCGAAATGATTCGATTAATATTCAGTGTGTAGGCTATATGACGTCACGAAAACAATGGTAAATAACTCTTCGTTCGTCATTTGTAAACTGATAGATAAGAGGGAAGGCAGATAATCAATTGAACTCACTAGAAGCTCTTGAATAGTTCTGTGCTAATAGACGAAGAAGAGTGCCCACATCATTGACATCTAATACTATCTCATTCTTGCTGTGATTGGTATTATTTTGACCTCCTGAAGAAGCAGCAAGATAAAAACGTCGAGACAATCAGAGTTTCAGTAGAAAATACGTTTTCCGTTTTCATTCAACACGCACCATGTTTTTATTTCAGTGTCATTACAATTTGTAAGATCGTTCGAACTTAACTATCTTGTGCTGATTGGTGTGGAGACCTTAAATACTTGAAACGCGCATTTGATGGTAAAGAGAATTTTCATTATGTTTAAATAAACCTGTTAAAGAGTGTTAGACAAAAACTTAAATTACAAAATCAATCTGTTATTTCGAGACAGCTACAGGTAATAAATAACATTACTAGTACTAGTCTTAGGATAATTCGGGGGGTTGGATTTACCAGTCATCTCGTCAACAGTGAATTGTTTATCGGAACGTGGAGTTCTTTAATGCACCGTTGACGAGAGTATGTTTGTTACTTGATCTCAAAATCTCTTTAGTATGTAATAAGTATAACCTGGTCGTGGCCTAGTGATTATCGAGCCGGGCTCCGGATCAAAGATCTAAGGTTCACATAGCAATATCGCTGAACGCGCTCCACACATTTAGCTTCGAGAGTTATAAGAGTGGCAATCATTCCCATAATTCGGTTCTAGGAGCCATAAAAAGCCCCTACGACTGGCCGCCTTCCCTCTGGCCGTTAGTTAAAAAAATAAAAACAATAAAAGTGTTAACTTGATCTAAGTAAAATGTTAACTTGATCTAAGTAAGAGGTATTTTTTTTCTTCCCGATTTGTAAACAAATCTGTTATTAAAATCAAAACAATTTCATTTACCACAAGGAAAAAAAAATTTATTATCATGTTTTTTAACAAAAATACAAACTGAAGAAAAGGGAAGAACATTGATGTCAAACGAATATACATCCTCGTTCATCCTGATTTTTTGTATGAAATCTACGTCTTTTAGTATCAAAACTGTGTGTTTGTGGTCTTTCTTTTATGTATTATGACGTTTTGTGAAAAATCTGGAGAAAAGTGGATGTCATTTTCGGATTCAGCGTACAAGAATTACTGTAGAACATATAATCATTTCAAGACAACAAAACATCGCAGGCCTGTGTTATTATTAATCTAAGTAAGTCTGATTTAAACCAGAAACTTAACAACTGCCAAATGCAAAGAAGTGCTTTAAACAAAGTTTTCTATACGATTACACTCACTTGCTAAAAGACATTAGTATTAGGCCTAATACTATTGTCTTATGACATCTATAATTAACTACAATTATGCTTCGCCAGCTTGAAAACATCGTCCACACCATAACAAAGTTTACCTCATATTTACAATTACGACATCGTTACAACTTCACTAATCATGTTACTCTCCTCTTGGCTCCTTACTAACTGTTTTCATTTCACGTCATCATATTCATCTGTCATCACCAAGAGACAAAAGCTTTTACGTGAACACTGTTATCTCCAAGTTTCTGGTTTAACTGCTCAACACTAACTCTTGATTAAACTTTATGGTCCCACCCATTATACGTACGTTGTCAGCTTCTCCCGCTGTTCGTCGTTGTATTTCTCTGTTATCAAGTGGCTGTCATTGTTGGAAATAAAACAAATTCTGAAAGACCTTACCAGTCATTGATTAAAACTGAGGCCACGTTAGTAAGAACTTAAGCCGAACACAAGTTCGTAAGAATGTCTACCAAAGTATGTGGTTGATATAAAAACAAGATAGATGGAGCTATTTTTTTTTTACTTCATACGCTGAATGTCTGAGCTGAGAAAATTGGTAGCAAAAATGAAACCTAGTTTGTTCCTACTGACGTAGTGACGGTCGTCTTTAAAAAAATGAAACCTAGTTTGTTCCTACTGATGTAGTGACGGTCGTCTTTAAAAAAATGAAATCTAATTTGTCCCTACTGATGTAGTGACGGTCGTCTTTAAAAAATGAAACCTAGTTTGTTCCTACTGATGTAGTGACGGTCGTCTTTAAAAAATGAAACCTAGTTTGTTCCTACTGATGTAGTGACGGTCGTCTTTAAAAAAATGAAACCTAGTTTGTTCCAACTGATGTAGTGACGGTCGTCTTTAAAAAAATGAAACCTAGTTTGTTCCAACTGATGTAGTGACGGTCGTCTTTAAAAAAATGAAACCT
>NW_013668464.1:74715-84034 GCF_000517525.1 Limulus polyphemus | reverse complement strand
AAGTGTGTAACTAAAATACAAGTAAAGTGAAGTGTGTAACTAAAATACAAGTAAAGTGAAGTGTGTAACTAAAATACAAGAAAGTGAAGCATGCAACTAAAATACAAGAAAAGTGAAGTGTGTAACTAAAATACAAGTAAAGTGAAGTGTGTACCTAAAATACAAGAAAGTGTGTAACTAAAATACAAGAAAAGTGAAGCATGCAACTAAAATACAAGAATAGTGAAGCACGCAACTAAAATGCAAGAAAATTGAAGTGTGTAACTAAAATACATGAAAAGTAAAGCATGCAACTAAAATACAAGAAAAGTGAAGTGTGTAACTAAAATACAAGAAAGTGAAGCATGCAACTAAAATACAAGAAAAGTGAAGTGTGTAACTAAAATACAAGTAAAGTGAAGTGTGTACCTAAAATACAAGAAAGTGTGTAACTAAAATACAATAAAAGTGAAGCATGCAACTAAAATACAAGAAAAGTGAAGCATGCAACTAAAATACGTGAAAGTAAAGCGTGTAGCTTAAATACATGAAAAGTGAAGCGTGCAACATTAATACATGAAAAGTGAAGCGTGTAACTTAAAGAAATGGAAGGTGAAGCGTGTAACTTTAATAAGTGAAAATTTAAACGATGTAACTGGCACAGTGGTAGGTGTGGTCGGAGTATGAATACAAAGGTTCATGGTTCGCGTCACGTTGCCAAAAGAAACGCAGTCCGCATATTGGGGCCATGGGTGCGCTACAATAGTGATGTCTTCGGTGAGACAAGAGTAGCCCAAGAACCACTTATGCAGTCCTCTATGAATGATTAAACAAATATGTTATTCTTGAGTACTAGGTAAGTAAAGGCTGCTTTTAGCAAGAGCTCTGTTACCTATGTTATCATGCCAAGCTATTCTAAATTCGGATGGTTTATAAATATTTCATTTTATTGTGCCGATAAAGGAAAAGAAAGGCTCAACTTGCCAAACGTATACCGTCCATACAATCGAAATGCTAATTTATGTGGAAAATCGGTAAGGCTTAGCTCTGTGAGTTTCTGCTGTCCGTATGTATCTTATTCTAGTCTTAATCGGAAAAATTTGAAATTCACTGATCTCATTCGTCAAGAACCAACTCAAATAAATAATTTTTTTATATTATGTTTTGCGATACGAGAATCTGAAATCTGAAAATACTATGAATACATCCGAAAATACTATGAATACTTCTGAAAATACTATGAATACATCCGAAAATACTATGAATACATCCGAAAATACTATGAATACTTCTGAAAATACTATGAATACATCTGAAAATACTATGAATACATCCGAAAATACTATGAATACATCCGAAAATACTATGAATACATCTGAAAATACTATGAATACATCCGAAAATACTATGAATACATCCGAAAATACTATGAATACTTCTGAAAGTACTATGAATACATCCGAAAATACTATGAATACATCCGAAAATACTATGAATACTTCATTCCTTGAATTACTTGATTTCTTATTTTAATTTCTTAGTTTTAAGGATTTAGTTTGAAAGCCAAACGCCGGCGGTTTGATTAACGTTGATTCTTGGATTATTTATATTCCAAACACCCTATCATTAATTTTTACATGTGAAACTGAAAAAATACAACGGTAAATTGTCTTTTCTTGATATCCAAATCAGCAGATTACATAATCATTTCACAACATCTGTTTATCGTAAAAAAAAACATACAAGGCTTACTTACATACTCGATCCGACAGTTTTATTCCGAATTCCTTTAAATTTAACCTTCAGTCTTCTCAATAGAGCATATAACATTTGCTCTAACCACCTCTCTTTTCATGCAGAAATCACCACCTTACAGATTATTTTAATAAACAACGGATAATCTTTGTTTTTATTCAAGCCCTAACACGCATGTTCCTTTCTCACAAATTTGAACCCCCAAAGAAACCATATACTATTGATAAATACCCATTAAGACTGATCGTTCCTTTTTTAGGTAAGCAAAGTTTCGTGCTGAAATCACAAATTTTAAGAATAATTAAAATGTGTTATACACAAGTTCAACTACAAATGATATTTAAATCATCTTTCAAAATACAAAATCTATTCAGATCTAAAGACCTATTACCTACCCCTATGCATTCCAGGATCGTATATAAATACACACGTGGTGGTTGTAATGCCACATACATTGGCAAAACTATACGCCAATTACACCTGCGAACATATGGGAGTATCAAACAGAACTGGTAAAAAATGATCAAATCCTCCAGACTCCACAATTCGCACACACAGTGAAAACAACAACCACCTCATTTTGATTACTCAAAGTCATCTCATCTGGATCATTCAATATTCAGTTTTTAATTAAAGAAAGTTTATTTATTATAAATGAACTGCCAAATTTAAATAATAACACAACTTCATTATAATTAAGTCTGTTCTAAATTTACACTGGGACACTACTGATGTTAGTTTCCTTACAAAGCAGACACAGACATTAACACTGGGACACTACTGAGGTTAGTTTCCTTACAAAGCAGACACAGACATTAACACTGGGACACTACTGAGGTTAGTTTATTTACATATCAGACACAGACATTAACACTGGGACACTACTGAGGTTAGTTTCCTTACAAAGCAGACACAGACATTAACACTGGGACACTATGGGGGTTAGTTTCCTTATAAAGCAGACACAGACATTAACACTGGGACACTATGGAGGTTAGTTTCCCTACAAAGCAGACACAGACATTAACACTGGGACACTATGGGGGTTAGTTTCCTTATAAAGCAGACACAGACATTAACACTGGGACACTACTGAGGTTAGTTTCCTTACAAAGCAGACACAGACATTAACACTGGGACACTACTGATGTTAGTTTCCTTAGAAAGCAGACACAGACATTAACACTGGGACACTACTGATGTTAGTTTCCTTACAAAGCAGACACAGACATTAACACTGGGACACTACTGAAGTTAGTTTCCTTACAAAGCAGACACAGGCATTAACACTGGGACACTACTGAAGTTAGTTTCCTTACAAAGCAGACACAGGCATTAACACTGGGACACTATTGAGGTTAGTTTCCTTCCAAATCAGACACAGACATTAACACTGGGACACTATGGGGGTCAGTTTCCGTACAAAGCAGACACAGACATTTACACTGGGACACAATTGAGGTTAGTTTCCTTACAAAGCAGACACAGACATTAACACTGGGACACTATTGAGGTTAGTTTCCTTACAAAGCAGACAGACATTTACACTGGGACATTACTAAGGTTAGTTTCCTTACAAAGCAGACACAGACATTAACAATGGGACACAATTGAGGTTAGTTTTCTTACAAAGCAGACACAGACATTAACAATGGGACACTATTGAGGTTAGTTCCTTACAAAGCTTCAATATGGATGTACTAAAAATAAAAGCATCACATTACTATTCGAAAACTTTTGGAGCTTTGTTCTATCAATTTCGGTTTGGGTTTTAGTGAACGCTCCTGAAAAAGCTGTAAAACGAAACGTGGAGTGTCTAATTAAATAAAAACAACATTTTGATGTTATAAGGTCGTTTATTTCTAGTATCAATATATCTTCCTTACACCAAATATGAACTACAGAAGTAAGCCTTTTTCTCGTAGGAATACATATGCTTTTATACCTCAACTCAAAGTTATTATTTTTAGTTATATTAATTTTATTAGTACACTTTGGATTATTTTTGTTCACCATTTATACAAAATTCTTGGCGTATTTTTGCGGTTTCTCGTTTTTCACCTGAATAATATATTAGGATTTTTAAAGCTGATATTTCAAAATACCTACAAACTTTTTTTTTCGACAAGAACAAGGTATCTGTTGTTTGTTTCTTTTTGAAGTACAAAGCTACACAATGAGCTACCAGTGCTCTTCCCACCGCGGATATTTTTAGGGTCATAAGCCCTCACACTTATCATTGAGCCACCAGGGGGCGCCAGATATCTACAAGATTGTTTATACAGTGTGACTTTTTTTATATAGTGTACCTCGTGTTTTATTCACAAGATTATCTATACACTAGTTTAACTTACGATTAGATATATGTAGCCCTGGAAAGAGCTATATTAATACTTAAATTGACGTTTCCATAAAATATTTAAACTCTTTTATACCAATCATATAACGCTGACTATACGCGATAAAGTAAGTTCAAACGACAATGAAGTTTTAAATTCAGTACGATAGTTTTAACTTACATTAATTTTGTCATCTTTAAGTTCTATTCAATATTATTTATCCACATGTCATATACTTTCAATGTCATATACAAAATATTTTATGCAAATTTAAGAGAACAGCGCGAAGACTGTAAAAGAGGAGGGAAAAAATTTAAAACTTAAAGTTTATTAAAACGGTTTTCTTAATGTGTATATAAATCATACTAACTAAATACAAAACACGAGTGACACTAACTATTTTGTATTTTGTCAAATGGAATATCTGATCGGATAGCTTGTATCCTATACGCATGTAACTGGCTGATTTACCGAAAAACTTTTTTCAATCGCAAATGTAACAGATAAAACTAAAAGTAGCTCTGAGTATGCAATACTTACCGTTTTTATGTTCTGTCAGAACGGAGCATCTGATTGGATATTACATCTCCTATCTTTACAGAATCTTTTTTTTTCTTCTTCTGTAAAACACTAAATTGATAACACATCTGCTCAATTTGAGCTTCTTGATGTTAAATAATTAAACTATTTTTAAAAAAAATCCCCCAATCTAGAAGCATTATTGGTTCGTTTCTTAAAGACAACACTCTGATATTAGCATACAGCTGTATTTGGTCAGGCTTTGTGACATGGTTAGTTATGAATTTCGCGCAAAGCTACACGAGGGCTATCTGCGCTAGCCGTCCCTAATTTAGCAGTGATAGACTAGAGGGAAGGCAGCTAGTCATCACCACCCACCGCCAACTATATTCTGATTTTATATATAGTAATAGTTCATACTCTAAAGTTTGCATGTATCATAGTTGAAATATTTTTCATAGACTTTTCTTTGTATACGTATCATTTATACCCATTTCATTCTGTTTATACTAAACTTGTGATTTACAGTTTGATAAATACATGTTTCGCGTTTGTTTTTAGCACACATATATAAATAGTACTGTCTAGTGTAACTACATCGCAGTGTGTGGGTGGATCTTCACTAAAACTGGTATGGAGGTTCATGCAGGGGTACATACAAATTTTCAGGTTTAGGTTTGGCGGTTTTTATGGGCGTTTTTTACCACTACTTCGCCCTCTGTAAATGGACCTTCACCAAATTTGGTATGGAGGTTCTTTGGGAGATGCATACACATCTTCAGTTATAAATTGGGCGTTTTCGCGTGTTTTTTTTTGCCACTACTTCGCCCTCTTTCGAAGGATCTTCACTAAATTTGGCATCAAGGTTTTTTGGGTACATGGGAAGATGCATACAAATTTTCAGTTTTGCATTTTGCGGTATTTATGTGCGTTTTCGCGTTTTTTGCCACTACTTCGCCCTCTTTCGAAGGATCTTCACCAAATTTGGCATGAAGGTTTGTTGAATCCATGCGGAGATCCATGCAGATTTGCTGTTTCACGTTTTGTATTTAGCAGTTTTTATGCGCGTTTGTGTTTTTTTTTTTACAATTACATATAAGGGAAGCAACTGTTCATGTCCTAAGATAAATTTTTCATTAATCATGAATTTACATAACTTCCGTCCAGGGGACGGGTAGTCCAGCTGGGTATTAAATACTATAAATCCATATGTTTGTATTTGACCTGTACAAAATTACTAAAAGAGGTGCAGTTGTTTTGTGTATAACAAAATCTGTATTTCCATATTGTTTCAAGTTTGATTTATATGTTTTAACGTACATCAATGTCAATATTAAAAGCTGTAATACAACTAAAAGGTTACTTGCTAATCCTCAGAGGTGACAAAACACTCGCTTGTTTAGACTATCGATTAATTATCTTGTTTAAACTGATTTTAGTGACCTTCTTTACAATATTTTATACATTTGTACATTGTCCAAGCGTGACATCTACCGGGGGTTCAATAAGTTATATTAAAACAATTTTGAATATGCGCATCACGTGAGAAACACAGCCGATATAAAGTCGCAGTGGAACAGCATGTATCAGAAGTACATTTTTACATTACTTAACTTTTAGTACATAGTTTGTTTGTTTGTAGTTAAGCACAAAGCTACACAATGGGCTATCTGTGCTCTGCCCACCACGGGTATCGAAACCCGTATTCTAGCGTTGTAGATCCGCAGACATACCGCTGTGCCACTGGGGGGGCTAGTAGATAGTGTGATAACATTGAAAATTGCTTGCTTTAGGAAGGGTATGTTGCAGCTCCTGTCAAAGAAAAACCATTCATGCACTCAGTTCAATAAGATGTGACCAACTTGGGGATTTTCAAGATAAGGATACCTCTTTTGATTAATGGCATTGGAAAACAATGGAATATGGGTCAACTTGGGGTACCAAGACCTATTCACAAAGAGCTCTACTCCACTCGTGGTAAGTAAAATGTGGCGTCTTGTAACATGTGAGAATCCTCGAACAGAAAGGTTAACGACAAAATCCGTTCAAGTGTCCCAGATAATAGTACGCAACACAATCAAGAATAATCTCTATCTGAAAAGGCGACAAAAACCAATTATACATAAATTGCTTCCACAACATATCCATCCAACTGTCGCATATCTAAAGCAGCTGGAGAATGAAGTGTGTATTCAGTATTCATACTATTCCATACAAAGACATACTGGTCAAGTCAGTGGACGCAGTGCCTCTGAATTTCTGCGCAATCATACTCTTGAAAACTGGCACTGTGAAACCGTTGTCCCAATATATGGACTATGGATAGCATGCATGGAAAATGGGCGTGCTTTTGACATGAGAGACTTACAACAGAGTCTTTTGTAATGGAAACTACATTGCAGGACTATTGTCAAAATGCACCGTCGTCAGATAGAGCATGACCGCACTTGGTGACATTTACTGCAAAGCTCCAAAATCCTTTTAATATAACGTACTCTTTTCGTTTATAGTTAAGCAGGATGTATTAAAAAGTCACGTGACAGAACCCAACTTAAAAGCTGATGAATAAAGTTTTCTACTTCAAACATTTGTTTTATAGTAACTGCTGACACAGTTATCTTGTGAAATGATTATTTGATTATACTAAATATTTTTCATCTTAGGTGTGATATGTAGAGTTTATGTTAGACTTTACTAGTGGGACAAAAAGTTTCAATTTTGTATGTAAGTAAGATTATACAATTCTACCTTAATTTGAAACGATAGATCCTGATTCAATACATGAATATTATATCTCTACATTGTGTTTAATGTACTGAGTTTATAAATATAAAATGTGTTTTATGAGAAAAAGATTTATGTTCACCAAACATTAATAATTAAATTTAATCTGACTAATGATTAATGGATGTTAATAAACTTTGACCTTAAAGTTCTGAAAAACAAGTTTACTGACTAATTCACTTTAAAATATTTCCATATTCATAAAACTAGAGCTTGAGTTAAGCGTCAGTGAATATTTTACAGAGACCGGTACTGAAGTACACGTTTTTACGAAACGGTTTTTACATAAGGAAACATTTTTGAACTGTATAACGTAATGGTTGTTTTTGAGCAAAGTCACAACGAGGTATCTGCTGTGTCCACCACGGGGAATCGAACCTCAATTTTTAGCGTGTGAGTCAGTAAACTTACTGCTGTCCCACTGGGGGGGGACGAACTGTGGAATGCGCGAACGCATAACAGTCGATAAAAAATACATGTTCGGGCATTCTTAAACTCAATATATACTTCACAACTGGGAATCAGGAAACTAGATAAAGAAGCTTAAAATGCTTAATCATATTCCGAATTTGTCTAATTGTTTTGTATAAAGAGATTTATTTGACTTGTTTGTTTGTAATATAAGCACAAAGTTACACAATGGGCTATCTGTGCTCTGCCCACCACGGGTATCGAAACCCGGATTCTAGCGTTGTAAGTCCGCAGACATACCGCTGTGCCACTGGGGGGCTTATTTGACTTAATTCAACCAAACTGAAATAGTGTTTACTTATGTGTAATTTTCTTATATGAATCACGCTAATGCAGTCTTCCCATATCGATTCATATCCTGTAAATGTCAGACAGTTCAAATAGACTGAAGTTTCGTTAGTCATCTTTAAGTTGATAAAGTATTTCTCTGGGGGTTTTGTGTGTTTGTTTTGTAAGACCCCTTGATATAACGGGATGAAAATCAAACATTCTAAAAGCATTCAGTCACTATTTGCTACCAGAAAAAGGCTAGCACTAAGACTTATGGTTACAGTGTACGTTTTGGTTCGTAAGTTCAAATGTTTTTGGTTGTTTTATATGTCACGCTTATTAGTGAATTAAATGATAAAAAACGTTGTTTTTCTATCAGTTAAACCATTTAAATTAAACATAGTAATATTTTGAATAAAATAAACTGTGAGTTTGACTAAATTACCACTGTAGGCGTTTTAGGAAGACGTAGAGTTGACTTAAAATACGAGAAAATCATGAAAGAGAAATATCAGATTAATTTATAGTACATATTCTAATTCGATGACGAGGAACCCACTTTGAGACAAATAATGTTTGGAGACGGCTTGAATGATGATGACAAAACCTTGTCGAAACGTTGTACATTTGGGCATGGCCAGGTGGATAGGGCGCTCGACTCGCAATCTGAGTGTCGCGGGTTCGAATCCCCGTCCCACCAAACATGCTCACCCTTTCAGCCTTGGGGGCGTTATAATGTGACGATCAATCCCACTATTCGTTGGTAAAAGAGTAGCCCAAGAGTTGGCGGTGGGTGGTGATGACTAGCTGCCCAGTGTAAGACTAGAGGGAACTAAATTAGGGACGGCTAGCGCAGATAGCCCTCGTGTAGCTTTGCGCGAAATTTAAAACAAGCATGCGTTGTACATTTGCTGTAATGTTAAACTTATATTAAAGAGTTTCTTCATTGCCCATTCAGAAGTTTCTTGTTGTCTATATCCAGCTTGCCTTGATGATTCTGACTGAACTCTGGCTTTGTGCTGTTCAACAGTTTCTTGCTGTCTTTGAGTAGCCTGCCTTTCAGCTTGAGCTCGAAGTCTAACTTTACGTTGTTCCAAAGTCTCTTCCTGTATTTGAGCAGCCTGTCTTCCAGCTTGTGCTTGAAGTCGTTGATTGCGTTCTTCTTCTGTTTCAGCTGCTCTTTGTGCTTGCATTTTCTAGCG
>NW_013668464.1:66141-73847 GCF_000517525.1 Limulus polyphemus | reverse complement strand
GTAAGATATACTTCTATTGTAAAACACGACTACGGTCATGTAAGATATACTTCTATTGTAAAACACGACTACGGTCATGTAAGATATACTTCTATTGTAAAACACGACTACGTTCATGTAAGATATACTTCTATTGTAAAACACGACTACGGTCATGTAAGATATACTTCTGTTGTAAAACACGACTACGGTCATGTAAGATATACTTCTAGTTGTAAAACACGACTACGGTCATGTAAGATATACTTCTATTGTAAAACACGACTACGTTCATGTAAGATATACTTCTATTGTAAAACATGACTACGGTCATGTAAGATATACTTCTATTGTAAAACGTTACTATGGTCATTTAAGATATATTTATGTTGTAAAATACGACTATAGTCATGTAAGATATACTTCTATTGTAAAACATGACTACGGTCATGTAAGATATACTTCTGCTGTAAAACGTAACTATGGTCATGCAAGATATACTTCTGTTGTAAAACGTGACTATGGTCATGTAAGATATACTTCTATTGTAAAATATAGCTACAGTCATGCTGTTTGCGCTGTCAGCGGGAACAAGTAAGACAGTCCTATAGAGTCATGTTCTATGACTTATTTACTTTGTGAATACTGACTATTGCAAACGTAACTCAATTTCTTAAGCAAACAAATGCAAAAGTCTTTCATAACGAACAATTTAGTTGTTTCTTATCCCCCCCCCCCCATGCCTACTGGTAGAACTCAATCTTACTGCCCAGCACGCACTCTGTCACTATCCCTCAGGAGCTGGCGTCAGGCACAATGCGACCGTTTCGGCTCAAGACCAGGTGTCAGGGCGTTAAAATGGTGAAACGTATTTTGTCATGATTATTAAGACACACGAATATCGTATTTACACATCTTTAAAAGGTTTCTTATTTAAATAATATACAACGAAGATCGTTCGTTTTAGCTATTCGTGTTGGCAGGACGGAAGCTATTCGAAGCATTGTAAGTGTCAAGGTTGTTATTACTCTGTAGTGCAGTTAGAAAGACAGTAAATTAATAAGGCATACGATTTTAAAACTTATTTTAATGTTAGTGAGTTTTATTTGGTACACAGTTATTGTTGTTTTTTTGCTTTGCTGCTTAATCTAAAATAAGTTGCGTGTTTTCTCTCGCTATTATATATATGTATTTAATTTTACTCCAATGTAAGTAGTCTCAGATAATTAGTATTGATTATATTTTATTTATTTAAAATGGACTCACAGAAATTAAAACTACCTTTTGAGGTGTTTACCCTTATAGTGACGTCACACGTCTGACAAATTTTGGCAGGGTTCCAGCATCACTGATCCGAAGGTTGTTAATAATTACTCTGTGTGACTGTTTTAATTCATTATTTAGCAGCCTAGTGAACTAACTGTATTGTTTGTTTGTTATGACTTTCGCGCAAAGCTACACGAGGGCTATCTGCGCTAGTCGTCCCTAATTTAGCAGTGTAAGACTAGAGGGAAGGCAGCTAGTCATCACCACCCAACTCTTGGGCAACTCTTTTACCACCGAATAGTGGGATTGATCGTCACGTTATAACGCCCCCACGGCTGAAAGGGCGAGCATATTTGGTGTGACGGGGATTCGAACCCGCGACCCACAGATTGCGAGTCGAGCACCCTAACCACCTGGCCATGCCGGGCAGACTAACTGTATTAACATAGCTTCAAGTCATCCGAAGGTTGTTGATAATTACTCTGTGTGACTGTTTTAATTCATAAATGTAACAGCTCATTAAACGAATTGTTTTATCACACCTTCAAGTGATCCGAAGGGTGTCGATTCAGACAAAAATACTATTGTGAGTTTTGCGCTTTTGAAGGAGCAATTTGTAAAGTGTACATGTGACTTTTTTTTACGCAATAACAAAAAGTCATTGTAAATCAGGAAGAAAGCTGGAACGTCACTATACAACAAGTAAACTTTTATGTTGAGGCGAGATTACTCCAAGATCCTGCATTCTGATGTGGCACGCATCTTGTGTGTGTGTGTGTGACATCAAGAGGTTTTCTTTGTTGCCCGTCCCCACAGGGTTGGAAACAAGTCAGCTATCAGATAAATGTCAACAAATTTTTCCAAGTTTCCGACAGGAACAAGTACTCTACAATACCTATAGTCCTGTAAAATGTACGCGAATTCTTTACTCACAACTCATCGACTTCAAAATCATTTGATTCTGTCTTCACCACCCTCGTAAGTTGTGCTTTTGCTACAAAAAATATTGATCAACAAAGTATCAAAACACTTCAACAAGTAGAACATATAACGTCGCAATTTTATCTGGCTATCTTATATCTATGTTAAATGTGTAATAAATAATACAAAACCAATCGGCTGTGTTATTCAATATCTTTTAAAAAATATTAAGTATGATAAGATTCTTCCAGAAGTGCATTAAAATCGAGTAGCACAATCTACTTATAGAAACACAGTCTAACTATAAGCCTTTGTAACACAATCCGCCTATCGAACAAAACTTCTGATATCAAACTATAATATCACCCCTCCCTAAGTTAGCCGCGCCCTCTGGTTCCACCTCGTGGAACTATGACGTCATCGTCTCTAACGTTTTGTTGTCATGTTCGCCTGTCATAACGATCTAACAATGTGCCCTCTGGTGACACTTAGTGTAACTATGACGTCATCGTCTCTGAAAATATCATTGTCTTCCCATTGCTGAGGTCGACACACGTGTGGCACTCTCTGGTGGCGTGCCGGGCAATAAGCCACCAAACTACAATGCATTTATTACAGAGATTGCTTAGCTTAATATGTGTATATAAGATTAACCTAAATCTCTTAAGCTGGTCAAACCTTACGTGATATTATTGGGTTTATGGCCGAAAGTATTATTAATCGCGAGGGTAACAAAGATATTAAACAATTCAATCTAATCTTTATAAGCAAGAAAAAAAAAAGAAGAGTATATCTAATTAGCTACTCTCGTTACCAGGTTGGGTGTTAGTTTCGTTCTAAATAGGTAGATTGCTCTGATAAGTTAATATTAATTTGTCACTCACATAACATAGAAACCCCTATAACCTTATCACGCAAAGTACGTAGTAACCCGTTTTTACATCAGCACCTAGATTACATAGCTATCTTAACCTTAACACCCAGAGTACATAACAACTCATTTTATTTTAACTTAGCACCTATATTATATAACAACCCGTTTGACATTAATACGAGAAGTAAATAGCAATCCAATTGACCTTATCACCCACTGTACACAGCAACCTGTTTGACTTTAATATCTAGATTACATATCAACTCGTTTGGCCTTAACTCTCAGAGAACATAGTGGCCCATTTGACCTTAGCACCAAGAGTAATCTACATATGAAAATAATTCAACAGCGTTTAAAATCTGAGAACAGATTTCACCAGATATTTTAGAGAAAAACAAAAAACACCTTGTATGGGCTTGATAGCTTTTCAAATACGACTAACGCTAATTGCCATGAAACAATAAAACAATTTTCATAAAAAACAATAGACAAGGTAGTTAGAAAAGGTTTTTAATTCCTGGTGCAGTTTTCAGTTTATACACACAACTTTTTAACCTTTCAGAGCGAAAGACTGTTTGAGCCCACTTAGGTTTTCAACTAGACAAAACAATTAATCTAAAAGTGATTACTTCTCCCTGCTTAATACATCCTCAACAGAAAACCTTCAGTAATTACAGCAATGATAATAACAGTTAGATATTCTCTCTCTCTCTCTTCTATATATATATATATATAAGCAACCTTGTCAAACTTTCACAACGACTTAGAATAAATCAGTTAAGAAAGCGATAAAATTTCTTTATCTGATTTCATTTTGTTGTATGTTTGTGTTTGTTTTTTGTTGTTTTGTGCATCGGTGCTGATTCTGTGATAGTGTTCATTACTTTATTTACTGAAATGCTTACGAAACTTCAGGAAAATTTGATGAGTAGACACATTACGTCAGAATCGAAAGATGTGATGGAAAATACTCAGAATCCAAGAAACAGGGAGAAGCTTAGAGAGGTAATACAATAACGAACAAGGTACAATAAAACATTCACGTCACATAGCTGTTTGTTATTGCACAAAACTGGATATACACAATGGATTTTCTGTGTTGTGTTCGCCGAGACGATCGAACCCGAAATTTAGTGCTATAAGCCGTCAACCTGAGCGAGCGGGTGATCCACAAAGATTAGAACAGGAGGAAAAACTGCTTATGAGAATCTTCGAAGGTAAAAATGTTTCGATTGTTTACATAATAATCAGCACTTTCATTTAGCCGTTATCAAGATTAATAATAATGTTCCGTAGAATAATCATGAAAAAATTGGCTTGATTTCTATTTATTAACAAGTAATAAATATTCTTCTTGAATTCAATTTTTGAAGAAATGATCCATCGATTTCCACTCGAATTATTCGTTTCTTCATTTTCGGGTTTTCTTTCTTTCAATAGAAAAACGTCACGTTTTCCCTAAGGGCTATGAGAACAAGATTATTTTGCACGAGGCTTCAATTTGCGATACAGGAAAAGTTGCTTATTATACTGCACTTTGGAGGTATGTACTGTCAGACATCTTCTTCTGTTGAGGGAATAATATTCCCAGGCTACAAGAATATTGCTTACACAAAAGCCTGGATGATTGATCAGGAGCTAGTAGTTGCATTACTTAATTTGTCTTTCCGCCGTTTTCTTTTTTTGTACCCATGAACTCGTAAACTGAAAATATTGGTAACTTTTTTACGTGTTTCTTATTTGTTGTTTCAAGGCTTTAGTTTCAAAGGTTTTAGAAAGAGAGTAGGCATTTTAAGTTCGAAATAATGTATACGTTAATTTGGTAACCAACAGATAAACAAGCTGTTTTCATTATTTTATTTCATTCAATTTTGCTCTATTGAAAGTATCTTGATTATTATTATTATAAAGAAAAAAAAACTCCTGAAAACAGATAATAGGAGAGATTTTGTTTGTTTGTTTTGTTTACTATAATTTTCGCGCCAAACTACACAAGAAGGCGTGGCATGGCCTGGTGGTTTGTGCACTCGACTCGTAATCTGTGAGTCGCAGGTTTGAATCCTGCCATCGAATATGCTCGTCCTTTCAGCCATGGGAGCGTTGTAATGTGACGGTCAATCCCGCTATTCGTTGGTAAGTATGCGAAATTAGAAAAAACAAGCTACACGGTATAGTCTTTCCTAATTTTGGACTAGCAAGACTAGAGATATATCAGCTAGTTAACAACATCTACTACTAACTGCTGGATTCGCGTGTCTAACTGAATAGTGGGGTATAATCATCGCTCATAGCGGACCTAAAGTGGAGGATGAGAGAAAAGGATGAAAAGAAGATCAGAGATGATTTATACGACAGACTTAACGTTTTGCCAAGTTTCTGTGGATTTTTATCAGCGAAATTAAAGGGTTGGAGACCACGTATTACATCAAATTGATTGATTTTATATTTTTCACCTGTTAAAACACTCAGTTTAAACTACTGGCCGAAAATAACATGAGCAACATTTTCATTTTCTACGTAAAATACTCAGGGGACTGTGAAGGTAATTAATGGACTAATTAAAATATTTTTTCGTTGACATTTGGGTGTGTGTGGTGGACTCAAGAGCAATTTAGACAATAACAGAAATTAAGTACTGTTTTTTAACATAACTGGTTACAATGACGAGTGTAACTGTTTTTGATTCCAACGTCTACGGTGAGCTACATCGTCACTACCATCGTACAAGAAATTATTTAGAAGACGGTAAATTTCAACCTTGACGTTCCTCTGTGGTGTAGTACCTCGATTACTTGTACTTGTCTCACTTCAACGACCTTCATACAATTTGAGACTTAGGAAACCCATCTAATAAACTGCTCAGAGTGAATATTTTTCCTTGCGCCATCAAACACGAAACCAACCAATGGAAATGTAATGGAATATTTTAACTGTACTTCTCCAAAGGGGCAGCGGGGTTTGTGGTTGGACTGAGTAGTTCAATGGTTGCGGATTCGAGGCTGGCCCACATCATCCTGTCGTGTCCTTGAGAGGGGGGGTTACCATTTTCATCCGCTTGTGCCATTACAACCGAAGTTCGAAATCACCGGCCTTTTGTGTCTTGTGAGGCTTTCTTTGTTTGTAATTAATCACAAAGCTACACATTGGGCTATCTGTGTTCTGCCCACCACGGGTATCGAAACCAGGATTCTAGCGTTGTAAATCCGCAGACATACCGCTGTGCCACTGGGGGGCGCCATGTGAGGCACGGCAAGAATTTTACTAACTATCCTAAGACTTCATATTACCGACTCTTTATCTAAAATATTGGATACTCCTAATAACCATTTCATTGCACGAATAAGAAAATCGGGTTATTTGTATATATTCAATAAGGGATTTGATATTTTCAATCTTTAACGACAATTTACGGTACACGTGGATTAAACGGCCAGATCAGAAATTCCTGTAGTTCAAGTGTAGTTTCTCTAACTTAGACAAGAGGTAACCAGTCAGCAGCACCCGCCGCCCAATATGGCGGATACTCTTAACTAGATATTAGAACTGACTGTCACAGGTTAAAGGACGGAGTGTGTTCATCACGGGCCACGCCTGAACTACTCAGTAAATAACAGCAGACAAAACCACAGCCTTTACCACGGAAATTATAAGCATCATATTTTTATTTGGAATAAATGTAGAAATATGTACAATAGACGTGGATACAGTTATCATTAATTGATCAAAATAAATCATTGTAACAAGTTGAGTTTTCTATACAATTTCAAAAAGAAATATTGAGCCTACAACAAGATGTCTCGCCTTTTTTTTTCTTGGTTTTGTTAATTCATAAGATTTGCTTTGATTGCTGTTAAGTATAAAACTTATCTGTCCACAACGAATATCAAAAAGCCGAATTTTAGCGTCGTAAGCTAGCAGACTTACCGCTGAGCCTCTAGGGGCTGATTTGTAAGATATTTTATCTGTCAATGTAAAATTACGCAATTGATATATCCGACTATTTTGTCCTAAACTGTGAATATCAATTTTCTTTAACGATTTTTCTTCTCTTCTGGAAAATAATACTAACTTTTTTTTCTTTGGGGATTTTGTAAGTTTACTTTACATTTGTTTTTATTATTAGTGTGGCAAATCGTGACGGCTTTCTGTTAACGTCTTCGTTCCGATTTTTGTTGAAAAACCCAATCCAACTCCATAATCTTGTGTTGCGTCAAACGTACCACATGTGGACGTGCATTGTCTTGGAGAAGAAGAACACCTTTCCGATTGACGAGTGAATGGCGTTTCTGATGAAGGGCTTGATTTAAACGTTCCAGTTGCTGACTATAGATCTCTGCATTGACAGTTCGCTTTGGATTGAGGAGTTTCAGATGAATTACTCCTTTGATGCCCCACCAAATATAAAGCATCACTTTCTGCAGATGGAATCCAAGTTTTGGGGTCGGAAGTGGTTTTTGTCTAGGACAAAGCCATTGTTTTTGGCGTTTAATATTCGCATATAGAATCCATTTTTCATCACCGGTGACAATTCTGTCCAAAAATGGTTCACGTACATTTCATGCCAGAAGAAACAAAGCAACGTTCACACGTTAGAAACGATGATCATCGGAGAGTTCATGAGGCACACAAACACCTTCTTTAAGGAGTTTTTCCATATTCCTTAGAT
>NW_013668464.1:62006-65141 GCF_000517525.1 Limulus polyphemus | reverse complement strand
TGTTTGTGATTAAGCACAAGGCTACACAATGGGTTCTCTGTGCTCTGCCCACCACGGGTATCGAAACCCGGATTCTAGCGTTGTGAGTCCGCAGACATACCGCTGTGCCACTGGGGGGGGGGGGCTAGTTCTATATTACTAAATTTATTAAAACAAGTGTTAACCGTTCATTCTTATTATGGATAAGAGCTTTTTATCAGTTCTGCCTTAAAAGAAGAAAATGCAATAACTTATTTGTTTTGATCACCTTTACACGTTGCATCATCATTCTGCCTTTTTAATTATTGATATGTTAGCGTATATAATTAAACTGAAATCGCCTTCTTATGTGTCTTGGTAATATTTACGTGTTACATCATCATTCTGCCTTTTTAATTATTGATATGTTAGCGTATAGAATTAAACTGAAATCGCCTTCTTATGTGTCTTGGTAATATTTACGTGTTACATCATCATTCTGCCTTTTTAATTATTCAGCTGGTAGTGTATATAATTAAATTGAAATTTCCTTCTTCCTAACTAGAGGGATAGGAAAAGTCAACAACAACCGCCACCTGCACAGCTACTCTTAACCGTGAATAACGGGATTGCCTGCCACGGTTATAGCGCTAAAACAGCAGAAAGCGTGTTCAATGATTTTAAGGCATCTTGAACCTTTTGATCCGCAGCCCGGCCCAAACGAAAACTAAGAAATATTTTTCTATCTGTCTAAAGTGACGCCCCCCCCCCCAGTGGCTTCTCGCAAAGGTACACGAAAGCTATCTGCGCTAGCCATCCCTAATTTAGCAGTATAAGACTAGAGGGAAGGCATCTGGTTATCACCACCCACCCTTGGGCTACTCTTTTACCAATGAATAGTGGAATTGACCGTCACATTATAACGCCCCCACGGCTGATAGGGCGAGCATGTTTGGTGGGACAGCGATTCGAACCCGCGACCCTCAGATTGTGAGTCGAGCACCCTAACCACCTGGCCATGCCGGGTCCAAGAATATCATATCATTTGATGCTAGTAGTGAACTTACAACATTTAACAGATAACAGATGGGGATTCATTAAATTTGTTTGTTCGTTTGTTTATTTTGTTGAATTTCACGCAAAGGTACTCGAAGACTTTCCGCTACTCGTTCCTAATTCGGAAGTGAAAGACTAGAGCGAAGGCAGCTAGTCAACAACTCCCACCGCCAAATCTTGGGCTTCTCTCTCTCTACCAACGAATGGTGGAATTGACCGTAACTTTATAACGCTCCTACGGCTGAAAGGGCGAGCATGTTCTGTGATGAGATTCAAACCTACGACCCGAAGATTGCTCCCTAACCACCAGGCCCCGATTCGTTAGAGCATTGGGTAACAAGGTCTACTATGGACCTAGTTGAACTGATGTGAGAAGATATTTCTGAAACTGAAGTTTTCAGTTTTTATATGTGCTTCGTTACTTTATGTTAACTTTTGTGTTTTCGTATTACAACATGAAATGAAGAAAATCCGAGTGCTAAGTTTAGCTGAACAGCCTCAAATTTATCTTTCAGAATGAAAGAATACAAAAGTGTGTGTGAATTTCCAAATAAAATATACCAAGTTAAAGATAGACTGTTAGGTCGCGTGAACGAATATGTAAATATAAGGGAGGAGAAAATGCGTGTATGTTAAGCATTCCTTAGTGTGACGTAGCTGTCCATTAATTCTTATATATTAACTAAGATTAATGACGAAGTCAGTTTCTCCAAATGAAAAAAAAATAATTATTTGATTATTAACAGGATGAGAACATAGGCAAAATCTGAGTTAGTTCAGCTGTTAAATTAGTATTAAAGTTTTTATGCATTGTCGTCACTTCTAAAAATTGTTTTGGACGATGACAATGCGATGAAATACTAATCTTCTGACTTAATCTTTAAAAGAGGGCTATTTAGCTTTTAACGAATCCCCCCTATTAATAATCAGCTCTAGAAGCTCCATCGTATGCAAGTTGGGGAAGGTTCTACAAGAGTAGATCACAGTCACGACTGTTGACCTCCCTATTAATAATCAGCACTAGAAGCTCCATCGTATGCAAGTTGGGGAAGGTTCTACAAGAGTAGATCACAGTCACGACTGTTGACCTCCCTATTAATAATCAGCACTAGAAGCTCCATCGTATGCAAGTTGGGGAAGGTTCTACAAGAGTAGATCACAGTCACGACTGTTGAATGTGGTAAGTCACAGCAGTTGTGGGTGTTTTGATATCCTTATAATCCATCTAAATTCGCTGTCATCTTGTTAGTGCTGCATAAACTCCATTATTCCGGAACCATAGTCCAAATCATGTCTTGGAAAGGGATGGAAGCATATTAGTATTGGTGTTATTTTTAAATACATGCTTTTAGAAATTGAAATAAACTATCCTTAAACTTCGAAAGATCTCTAACATTGGATGAAGGTTCGAACATATCATGAAAGTATAGTTGCTATCACTAAGTTTTCAACGTTTCCATAATTTCTGTTTCTTTATTTATAATAATGTGTTTTTAGAAGTTGTTCAACCTTTGAATTTATCCTATAAATAAAAAAATATATTCGTCAAACACATAACTGAAATTGTTCCCTTATTGCTAACCAAGAAACACTACAGTGGATTAATCGCTCTTCACGAGGGTCAACAAACTTTCTAAACTATTTCGTCTGGTTCTACGAGATATTTTCTGAATGGACTCGTGACTGACTCCAACTCACTTGGAATTTATCTACTGATAATGAAAGGCATTTTAATTAAAATTGCTACCATGCCACCAAAATAAATAACATCCAAATATACCACTCGTGACCGCTATGTTTCACTCTGCTCCAATACTACTTATAAACTGAGGGATCTTGGAAATCTACTGTTTAAGGGTGTTTTTTTCCTTATAGCTTGAATAGCACCGCCGTATTATGCACATTACAATTCTGCACTGTCTATTTAGCACCTTACTTTCTTTGTCACTTTATATATTTACTAATATCCACACCCTGCTAATAAGCTATAACTTTACAAAAAATTAAATAATTTTGAGTCTGTTAATGCTTAAATAATACAACGGAAAAATATTTCTCACAGAAAAAATACGATATCGATACCACGGGTATCGAAACCCGGTTTCTAGCAGTATAAGTCTG
>NW_013668464.1:58905-60910 GCF_000517525.1 Limulus polyphemus | reverse complement strand
GTGAACCATGGAACTTCTGGACCACGCTTTAACGTCCACGTGCAATATATTGCACAACAGGCAGTCACAAAATATCGGAATAGCAGAAGTTGAAGAATGCTTTCCATGAAACACAATTTTACTAACTTAATTTCCAGACATTCTACACTACAACTTGTTCTTTGGAGAGTATAATTCAACCTACTTTTTAAACTAATAAGGAATGAAGTTACCGACTGATATTTTTTTCTTGCTGGTTTTAACTAACGTCATTTTATCTGCTGGACAGTTTTCTGTTACCAGATATTTTTGTTTCCTGCGTGTGTGGATGTTACATTGTGAATTCGAACAATGAAAAGTATTTCATGTAAGATTATATTTCTTTATTGAAACACATTTTTATTTGTTTGTTTAATAAATAAACTTAGTATTCCGAAAACTGTTAAATCTCGAAGTCTAAGTTCAAGGGAGGTCCGGTTCAGTCTACAACGGGTTGTCTATGGTCTGCCAACCGCGGATATAGAAACCCGAATTATAGCGTTATAACCCCTCAGATTTACCGTTGAGTGGGCAGGAATACGTGTACTTTGTTCCTATTCTGCACATCAGTTGCTGCCAATAAACGTTGACTTTTCATAAGTAAAGTAAAATCTTGGATTTGATACCAATGGTAGGCACAACACAGATAACCCATTGTGTAGCTTTGTGCTTAACAACAAACAGCACAGCTAACCCATCGTGTAGCTTTGTGCTTAGCAACAAACAAAACAAAAACAAAATTCATGAATAAAACGTAAAAACGAAAGGAAACTAGTTTCGAGTCTTTCATCTTATTTTTAATGCATCATAGCCATCGAGTTTTCTCAGAATATCATGAACATATCCATCTGAAAATGTAATCTCGTAAAATAAGTCGAATAAAAGATTGAAATAAAAACCTGGTATTATACGTTAAATCAATATAAATTCACCATTGCACCGTAGGTCCGCTCTCATAAAACAGGTAGACGCGAAGACTCTGACAGCGCGGATTGCTTTGTGAATATATTTTAAAGAAAGCTTAGTTATTGAAGTGTATCTTTATCACATACCAACAACTGAAGTGATCAGTAGGAACGCAAAGCTCGAACAATATCGACAAATTTAAACAAGGTATGTGTCGCTTTCTTTGAAATGGCATTCTCGTGAGGTGCGCGATGAACAACAGGCCGAAAGGCAAGCACAGAGAAAAAAAACACACACACCTATCATAAATAAACAGATGGATAAGATAGATAGATAGGTGATAGTTAGGTAGTTACTGGAAGGATAGCTAAGATAGATAGATAGATGGTAGTTAGGTAGCTAAATGGAAGGATGGCTAAGATAGATAGATAGTTGGATAACTAAATGGAAAGATGGATAAGATAGATAGATAGATGATAGTTAGGTAGTTACTGGAAGGATAGCTAAGATATATAGATGGATGATAGGTAGCTAAATGGAAGGATAGCTAAGATAGATAGATAGATGGATAACTAAATGGAAAGATGGATAAGATAGATAGATAGATGATAGTTCGGTAGCTAAATGGAAGGATAGCTAAGATAGATAGATAGATGGTAGTTAAGTAGCTAAATGGAAGGATAGCTAAGATAGATAGATGGATGATAGATAGAGGATGGAGAAGATAGATAGATGGGTGATAGATTGATGGATGGATAAGTAGGTAGATGATGGGTGGGAGGAAGGATAAATAGATAGACAGCTTGAGTTTCTCAGATTTTAAAGAAATTAATTATTATTATTTTTCTCCAAGTTTCTTTGTTGTTTTTGTGCGAGTGTATTCTATATCGAAACGATGGCAGGTGTTTTGATGTTCATTACCGCTTATCAATATCGATTTTTGTTACTTTGATTTTAAAAACAAATACGTAAATCTAGAAAATTGAAGAAAAACAAAAACAATTGTTTGTTTCACAAATACTTCATATATTAACGAGCCGGTAAAGGTCCCCGATGAAGTTTGCCCACCAGTGGCACAGCG
>NW_013668464.1:53843-57989 GCF_000517525.1 Limulus polyphemus | reverse complement strand
CTAGAAACAGGGTTTCGATACTCGTGGTGGGCAGAGCACAGATAGCGCATTGTGTAGCTTTGTGCATAAATTCAAACAAACAAGCTGTTGAAGTATTTGTGAAACGTACAGTTGTATTTGTTTGTTTGTTTTTCAAAGTCTCAAGTATCAATTACATAAATACATAGGCCCGGCATGGCCAGGTGGTTAGGGCGCTCGACTCGCAATCTTTGGGTCGCGGGTTCGAATCCCTGTCACACCAAACATGCTCGCCCTTTCAGCCGTGGGGGCGTTATAATGTGACGGTCAATCCCACTATTCGTTGGTAAAAGAGTAGCCCAAGAGATGGCGGTGGGGGTTGATGACTAGCTGCCTTCCCTCTAGTCTTACACTGCTAAATTAGGAACGGCTAGCGCAGATAGCCCACGTGTAGCTTTGCGCGAAATCCATAACAAACAAACAAACATAAATACATAAAACCTTAGCGTAATCTTAAATTATAAACAGAAAATTAAATCACGAAGACGAAATATTACTGATGACGGTCTCATCTTTTTTGTGTTTTGTTTTTTTCTCTTAGACTCTCACACGATCCAAAATGTTTTCCAGACCAATCAATACATCCGTTATGTATACTATTCATTGATTGTATGTTAGCTCAAGATACTGAAGACTGAACGTGAAATAATGTAACAAAAGAAAAATATTAGTATTTGATCATTATTCAAAGCATTTCCTCATAATGCCCACCTATGATAATCTAACATTTAAGATGTAGAAAATACAAGTTCAAGCTAATGGTTCATTCTTTCTTACTTAATTGATGCTATTTTACACCAAGTGGTAGAACAATATCTAAACCACGCCCACTTGCTGTGTGGGTTGGCGGGTAGGGGCAGTTGATATCCATTTCAAATCGAAAGTTTAAATTAAGGCATTTTTATATTGATTCAAAACACAGGTGTATATTTCTAAAAAATATTTCTGTGTTTTAAAAATAGTTTACGTTTCTAAGTTGTTTTTCTTCATGTTTATCTTTTCCTTAAGCCTTCTAATTATTGTGGGAAAAAACAACAATATTAACTTGACGAGACAAAATGTAAGAGGTCAATAATTAATCGTTTTTATTAACTTTATGAAAGCTGAAGAAAAAATAGATAAACATGGTTAAACATGAGTTAGATTTACTTCATGTCCACATTCATGGTAATATAGTTACTGAGTATGTTTTCTTGTGGACATAAAGTAAACAGAGATTACCACTAAGACCCGAAGAAAACATATTCAGTCACTATATTACCATGAATGTGGACATAAAGTAAACAGAGATAGACACTAAGTATTCGATTGGACCCAAAGTAAACAGAGATTACCACTAAGACCCGAAGAAAACATATTCAGTCACTATATTACCATGAATGTGGACATGAAGTAAACAGAGATAGACACTAAGTATTTGATTGGACCCAAAGTAAACAGAGATTACCACTAAGACCCGTCGATGGCTGAGTATATATCTCTTTTTGCTTTGTTTTTAATATTGTTATTATTTTTGCATAGTAGGCAACACAATTTAATTTGAAATACGTATAAAAAAGAACGTTTTCAGACAAAAAGTTAATAGCAGTTGTCTCTATTGCCTCCAGTAGCTTTCAGAAAGTTCCACCATTTCTTATAATGCCGATCGCCCCTCCCCAGTGGCACAGCGGTATTTCTGCGGACTTACAACGTTAGAATCCGGGTTTCGATACCCGTGGTGGGCAGCGCACAGATAGCCCATTGTGTAGCTTTGTGCTTAGTTACAAAACAATAATGCCGATCGAGTTTATCTATTTATTTTTCTACATTGAATTCAACTTATGGTGCTAGAGAGTTTTTAGGTTGCTGAAATACTGGATAATCTTGTTTCTCTCTTCTCTGATATATATACAAGAAAATGCTGGAATATCATTTTTTTTTCTTTCTTTTATTAATTTCTTCTACCCGTTTCGTGACATCAAAGATCACTCTTCAGGAAATTGTTTTACTGAGTATCTATAACAAAAAAAAACATGCCACCCAGTGGCACAGCAGTATGTCTGCGGACAAACAACGCTAGACACCGGGTTTCGATACCCGTGGTGTGGCTTAATTACAAATAACGTACAAATACCGCTTTTAAACTAAACATAAATAATTTAAATTAAATACACATACTTTTCAAACGTACAATACAGTCCACGTATAAATGTTATTACAAATGTTCAAAAATATATAAAATTACTCGCTGTACTTTTCCTTCGAAATGAAAATCTTATTCTAATCATATTTTTTATTATTATTATAATAGAAATGTAATTTATTGATCATGGCCAGGTGGTTAGGGTACTCGACTCGCAATCTGCGGGTCGCGGGTTCGAATCCCCATCACACCAAACATGCTCCCCCTTTCAGCCGTGGGGGCGTTATAATGTGACGGTCAAAGAGTAAAAGAGACGGTCGTTGGTAAAAGAGTAGCCCAAGAGTTGGCGGTGGGTGGTGATGACTAGCTGCCTTCCCTCTAGTCTATCACTGCTAAATTAGGGACGGCTGGCGCAGATAGCCCTCGTGTAGCTTTGCGCGAAATTCAAAACAAACAATCATAGTTTTATTATCGAATAAGTTGATATATGTATACAGATATATATAATATTTACTTACTATAAATACAAAGTTTCAGTAACATTTCATATTTTCTTCATCAGTTCCAACTACAGTTTTATTTAAACTGGACTTCTACCACCGAAGGAAATTCAAGTTTGTGAAGAACTTTCTTCTAACACTTACACACACAAAAAAACGAATGTTCATACGTTATAAGAGTCACGGTGTTTTATCACGTTTAAAATAAATACACTCTTCTGATCACTTTTATCTGAACCCTTCTCAATTTAGAACAACTTTTCCCGTTGAATACACTGACACATATATATATAGTTTGCACTTCAAGTCTCCGATAATTCTGTGTTTTTATCGGATGCCAGTCAATCAATGACACAAAACTCTTCCAGTAAACTGAACATTTATTGATACATATAATTCACAAATAATGTTTGTTATTTATTCAATTAAGAATAGTTATTTTCCATCTTGGCCGAGCGCGATCCAGTGGTTAACGTGCAGGACTATGAATCCTTTGATTCCTCAAAACAAAAAAAAACTGCGCTCCACACTTTGGGGTCGTGGGTGCGTTATAAGAATGACGGTCAAACTCCACTACTCCTAGAAGTCCAAGGGTTGGCGGTGGGTGACGTTGACCATCTGCCTTCCCTCTACATTAAACTATCACTTCAAAACCAGGGACGACTAACTCAAGTAGTTTTCGAGTAACTTTGAGCAAAGATCAAGAGTTTTCCAAATTACATCTACTCAGCCACTTATCTTTCAAGTCCATGGTTTGTTGTTGTTGTTTAATATTAAATCAGTTTCTGATAACAATAACTAGCTCAATGATATTTTTATAAAAGGAAGTTTCTTTCATTATTAGAACATAACTTCCTTCTTCTGTCGCACAGCCTTTAACATCTTTAAAAACATGATTATACAATTCAAGGAGTTTCAAATAATCCATATATGTATCTCCATTTAATATCCTGATAAACGATTGTCTCTCTTTGCTTCACGTTCGCTTGATGAGTTAATGTTCGTCTCACTGTGTATAGCCCTTTATAGACGCTTCTTCTTTATTTGTGGCTCTTTACATATATATATATATCGACTCATCTGTTCATATCTCTTTATATACTATTCTTCTTTGTAGTTCTTTATATACTGTATTACTATTTTGGTAGCTTTTTATATATATACCATACTTCTCTACCGATAGTTCTTCATATACCCTACTTCTCTGTTTATAATTCTTCATATACCCTACTTCTCTGTTTATAATTCTTCATATACCCTACTTCTCTGTTTATAGTTCTTCATATACCCTACTTCTCTACTAATAGTTCTTCATATACCCTACTTCTCTACTAATAGTTCTTCATATATCCTACTTCTCTACTGATAGTTCTTCGTATACCCTACTTCTCTACTGATAGTTCTTCGTATATCCTACTTCTCTACTGATAGTTCTTCATATACCCTACTTCTCTACTGATAGTTCTTCATATACCCTACTTCTCTACTGATAGTTCTTCGTATACC
>NW_013668464.1:49202-52928 GCF_000517525.1 Limulus polyphemus | reverse complement strand
GTTCTTCATATACCCTACTTCTCCGACTGATAGTTCTTCATATACCCTACTTCTCCACTGATACTTCTTCATATACCCTACTTCTCTACTGATAGTTCTTCATATACCCTACTTCTCTACTGATAGTTCTTCATATACCCTACTTCTCTACTGATAGTTCTTCATATACCTTACTTCTCTACTGATAGTTCTTCATATACCCTACTTCTCTACTGATAGTTCTTCATATACCCTACTTCTCTGTTTATAGTTCTTCATATACCCTACTTCTCCACTGATACTTCTTCATATACCCTACTTCTCTACTGATAGTTCTTCATATACCGTACTTCTTTGTTGGTAGCTCTTTGTATGCTATATTTCTCTAGTCGTAACTCTTTATATGCTATACTTCTATTTCTGTAGCTTTTCATACACTCTACGTCTCTGGTTGTAGCTCTTTATATGCCATACTTCTGTGTTTGTAGCTCTTTTTGTGTCTTGCTCTTATGTTTGTAGCTCGTTATGTGTTGCATTCTTTTTTGTATCTCTTTATATGCTCTACTTTCCTTTCTATAGCTCTTTATACACCTTATTTCTCCGTTTGTATGTCTTGTTATACCTTACTTCTCTGTTTGTAGCTCTTTTTACACCTTACATATCTATTTGTAGCTCTTTTTACACCTTATTTCTCCGCTTGTAGCTCTTTTTTACTCCTTACTTCTCTGTTTGTAGCATTTTAATAGCATTTCAACATTTTGCTTTATGTACTGCATACCGTTTCCAACTAGTTTTCACGCAGTACCAGATATCAACAGGCCGGCTGGATAAGCGACACACAAAGTCTCGATCGAAACACGTTTTCGCTCAATACTAGAGCTCATCAGCCTCCACTCCCCGGGCTTATATAGCTAAATATTGGAGTTTGACATTCTTGGTGGGGAGCAGACACTCACAGATAGCCCAATGTATAGTCACCTGGGCATGCAATCCACAAAGCCTCCTATGTGTGAAAGGCCTCGTCGGCAGCAACGTGCGACACACAAAGTGTACGATTGATATGCCGTTATGTTCTTCTTACTGGGAAACCTCACCGGGCTAGTAAAGAAAGTTTTATTTAAAAAAATATTATCAGTCTTAATGTAAAGTGATAATAATAATAACTTCAGATCAGAGTGAACTATATACTAAGAATGAACCTGGCTATCAGTTAGCTGTACTAATAGAAACATACCGATCTATCAGGCTTGTCACCATAGGCCTTGTACGTCATACGAAAACTCATATTTTATGAAAGTATCTATATTCAGACAAAATGGCGGCACTTACGGTTTATGATAACGCAGGTTAAATTACTTATTGTGTGTGGACAGAGAACCGTATCAACTGTCTGAATTGTTCATGGGTATGTCTGGGCTTTTCTTGCGTATGTTTTTAATTAATTTCCTCAAGTATATTAGTTTTCTCGTGAACTAATATTAGATCGATTAATAACTCTGTCGAAATATGTTTACTTACGAAATAAAGATGGTTTTTCAACGTACGCCATCAACACCAGCATGATAATTAAAAACACAAAAACGTAAATGACGAACTATACGTGTAACGACTAAGTGAATGCACTTAAAAGAAAAGATTTTGAAATCTGTGAATTTCAGTAAGAAACGATAAATTGTTCTTTGTTTTAGTAGAAACGTTGACGTTTCACAAAGATACATTGGTTAGATTAACCGTTCCAGAACACGTTACTTTGAATAACTTTATTTTAGAACCTGGGAAGATGGTCCAAATTTAATAGATATATAACAGTAAAATAGTAAATTATGTTTTCAAAAAACCGATCAAACCTTAGCTGGACTCGCAATCTGCGGTTTCGAATCCCCTTCCCACCAAACATGCTCGCCCTTCTAGCCGTGGGGGCGTTGTAATGTGACGGTCAATCCCACTATTTGTTGGTAAAAGAGTAGCCCAAGAGTTGGCGGTGGGTGGTGATGACTAGCTGCCTTCCCTCTAGTCCTACACTGCTAAATTAGGGACGGCTAGCGCAGATAGCCCTCGTGTAGCTTTGCGCGAAATCCAAAAACAAACAAACAAACCTTAGCGCTTTCAATAGATGGACCTATCTTTTTCAGAGGTAGAGACAGAATGGTAAGATGGAGTGGTGAGTAGAGGTGAGTAGAAAATAAGTCTGATTGGCCGGGTACTTGAATATACATACCTACAGAATATAATATAGTTAGTAGTTAGAATGTACATTGGCTTTTTTTTTCTTCTTCTTTTTTTCTGGCGATATAAGTAGCAACTTATTTCATTTGTTTTCAAAAATTATTGTGAAATTGCATAGACAGTAGTAGCCCCCCCCCCCAGTGGCACAGTGGTATGTCTGCGGACTTATACTGTTAAAAACCGGGTTTCGATACCCGTGGTAAGCAGAGCACAGATAGCCCTTTGTGTAGCTTTGGGCTTAATAGCAGACAAACAAAGCCCCCCCCCCCCAATGGCACCAGTGTTATGTTTGCGGACTTGCAACGCTAGAATCCTGATTTCGATACCCGTGGTGGGCAGAGCACAGATAGCCCTTTGTGAAGCTTTGTGCTTAACTACAAACAAACAAATAGACAGTAGTATTTTGGGCAAATTTGATTGAATTAAATTACGACTAAATCCAGAAAAGGGGGAGAGGTGAGATTTGCTGAACTTCTTATTTTTACATCTTCTTCGGAAGCAACCTTTTTGTCTTTGAGTTGTGAACTTGCAAATTAAAGTAGAAAGCCGCTCATGGAGAAATTGTAAAAACGAAGTGTTCACCGAATAAGAACTTGTTTGTACTGCACACATGCACACACACACACACACACACATACACAAACGGCAAGAATATAAACAATACGGCCAATACTTGTCAACACAAGTAAAATAAATGAAGTAAGTTACTCTAAGTCTAATCAATAAATAACGTCTTAGGCAGAGTTTTGGGATTTTCAATTTGTTTGATTATTTTACGCCAAAGCAACATTGGGCTCTCTGCTGTGTCCACCGTGGGGAATTGCACCCCAGATTTTAGCGTCGTAAGTCCATAGACTTATCGCTGTCCCACCGGGGGGACCAGATTGTCGTCAAAAATAGTCCAAAACCAATAACTAAAGCGCAAATACTAGCTGATGTTCCGCTCTGAGTTATTTTAAGCTTCATAATCAACTTGTATGGTAGAACAGATTTTCAGACATGCGCAGTTCTTCTTTTTCTTACTGCACTTGACGTTGAAGCTGCTAGCTCTGGATTGCCTAATGCCGGTAGTTATAATCTTTGACTAAACTTAATGCAAGAAATAAAGGTCCAATCAAAGAAGTATATATATATATATTCATATGGTCATTTTGCTTCAGATTTATTTATTTGTTTTTGGAATTTCGCGCAAAGCTACTCGAAAGCTATCTACGTTACCCGTAACTAATTTTGAAGTGATAGACTAGAGGGAAGGCAGCTAGTCAACATCACCCTCCGCCAACTCTTAGGCTACTCTTTACCAACGAATAGTGAGATTGTCCGACACATTATAACGTCTCCACGGCTGAAAAGTGGTAGTATTCGAACCCGCCACCCACAAATTGCGTGTTGAATGCCATAACCATCAGGCCGCCCCAGACCCTAGCGTTAGAAAGATTGATTTTTTTTACTTGTTTGTTTGTTTGTTTGTTTTTGAATTTCGCGCAAAGCTACACGAGGGCTATCTGCGCTAGCCGTCCC